>NC_070627.1:10210755-10510755 GCF_947347685.1 Pleuronectes platessa | reverse complement strand
AAGACTAGTATGTTACAAGATGCAGCTTATCTGCAAAATTGTTGCCTTTTAGGTAGAAATGTGAATTAATAGTGAGTCCATGCAACCGCACTTAAAACTCAGCAGCCCAGAGGTACTTGGCACATTCAAAATCTCTATATTGGCGACATGCACTGCTGAAACTGGTCAGGCTGACAAAAATCAGCAAGGTGTCCAGTCACACATACCAAGCCTGATGATACAGATGGGAATGGTAGACACAATTGTGCGATCAGGAACAGCAGGGCAGCGACCTTGTCACTTCAGGGTGGCAAGAGACCCTCCCAACAATCCACATCTGTAACTCCACAGGAAGCAGCCCTGTGTGTTAATGAGCGCTAGCCCTTACTGAAGTTACAAAGTAAGACAGCATTTGGCAAAGTTGGCAATGACAGGTGCAAAGCACTAAACCTGCAAGACTTTTCTGTAAAGCCGATTAAGGGGAGAATTTATTTCCTATGTATCAAAAAAGCGATAAAACAATACTTATATTCCCATGTAGTATGATTTTGGATAGTTTTCATTTCTTAAACCGAACTAGAACAGCATGAGGCAGGACTACATCTTCCTCTGTGTATTTTCTGCAACCTTTTATGCTGCCCCCCCCCCCCCCCGGCCTGACAATCAGGTCCAATCAATGTTGGCGGTAGTCTCTGCACGCCATGGCACACTCTGTGCCGGCCAGATCTTCCAAAACCCGTCAAATGAAAGCAAACAAACGCTCTCCCAGGACCTGTGTGTTTATTTGTGTGCCTGAATGCTTAATGAAGTGGCTGGCTGAGGAGAGAAGCTACATCACACAGGTAATTCTCTTTCGCACCAGATGGACTACCTGCAAGAGAGAGAGAGACCACTCATCACTGAGTACCTGCACTGTGCTTCCACACCGAGAGCAAGGCTGGTTTTATGTCCTACTAGCTTGTCTCGTGCTGGTCACAGTCTGTAAATACTGAGCAGCCCTTTAGCCGAGCACTGATTAACACTTTTCTGAAAGTAAAAAAAAAATTGTACATTTGTACCTTTTAGGAAAAAACACTTCTTACTCAACCTTAACTCAAGCTGGTTCTTCCTTAATTTGTAAAACTGTTCTTGTTTGAAATAAAGGTAACATAGTTGATAGCGATGCAGTGTCACATGACAAATGTAACACAGAAAGTCAGCACAGCTCTTTATCACTGACCATGTAAGGTTGTGTATTTTCAGCTTCATATCATCATGTTGGTGATGTAAGTGACTGGTGGTGGTGGTGGTAGATTTTGCTGGCATGCATTAGCTTGACTTCATGTGTGCACAATCGATTTCTTCATTCCTTGCAAAAGGAGGGCACCTGTGAGCAGAGCTGTTGATGATGTGTGTGCATTCACAGATTACATCTTAATAAAGACAGTGTGTCAAAGTGGTTCCTGTTCACTGTTTAATATTTTGAACATCAAAGAGGCAAATTTCACGCTAAATGTTCGGGGTATGGAGCTTTTGCTAATTTTGTTAGCCCCAGCAAAAACCTTCTGCCTTCAATATTTCCACCAACACTCCAAAACCATTCCTCCTACCTGTCTGTCCGCTGAATCTGCATTGTCCTACCGTTCTACCTGCACCTGACTGAACACTTCCCTGCTGTGCTATTCTTCTGTCTACCTCCCTGCCTACTTACCAGTCTTTCAACATAATTGTTGGCAAGCTCACCAAGGCTTGACAGTGAACAATGCGTAACATATGATCAAACACTTATAGAGAAAGAGCAGCTTTTGAAATAATCAACAGCTTTTCTTCTCACCTAATGTGCAAGAACACTTAATTGGACTTTATGAACTTGAACACCATATGGGATTCGTATTAAGACAAAGAGCGCTGAGGCCAGACGCTAAGACCATGTATGCCTTGTGAAAAACGTCTGAAAAACCTCAGAAATTACACACCACTGAACAGTTGGTCAATAATTGTGGACATGACATGTAGTAGTCGTTAGCTTTTGGACCTTATTGTTTTCACTTACACATACAATATGTTACTTGACCACCAAGTGGGATATTGGGAGTTGTTGTCTTCACCAACACAGTTGCCTCGACTCAGACCCAAGTCATGTTCATGAGGTAAAGTGCTTAAGTTTTATTCATGTTACGCAGCAAACGACAATGAGACTACCGCTACAAGTAGTTTCAAGAAAAAACAGCCGACTGGCCAACTGGCTATCTAGCTAGCAGTGTGTTTTTTCTTCATCAGTAGTTGTTTTTCCCGCAGAGACTGGTAAAGCCATTGGTAAAGTGGATGTTAGGGACTTGGACGTTACCTTCAATAAAATGTGGGATTTCTTTGACTTTTAACATTGTTTTAAACATTAAGTAAACAAAATAGACTTTTTAATGAACAATAGTTATGTAGTGTATATCTGTCAATTTTTTTGTTGGTGCAATTAAAATAGAAAACATGTTACTACAATAAAACTTTGCATCACTGCAGTACCTTTTCTATTAGTGTTGCTGCAAGGGCACTTTATATTCTTAAGTGCTTTGCAGACTGGCAGCCTGAGTCAATAATTCAATAAAATTAAAAGTTTATACACTCAAATATGATACCAAAAGATGCCTCCCTAGCTTATCAATATTATCTATTGGTATGTGAGGCTTTTAAGAATTGGAGATGATCTCGTCTAACGCTGTAGGTTATAGAGCTCTTAAATGTAATATCATGATCTTAGCCTCACTTTAATTTATCCTTAAGCCAGACTTGTTCCAATTCACACATTAAAACTATTTTGTGTAATAAAATATTATGTATTATAATTAAGTGCAATGATCTGACGAGCGGTGGGTCGTTTTTTTCCCCTCCTTAGTAAAGCCATTGGCATTCTCTGCGTGTGTGTTTCAAAATGTCCTTGAGCAAAGTGAGGCAGAGCAGAGGTATGAGCTGTGCCCACTGCACCATCAACAACACCAGCAGCATACAAGCTGGCAAACAACCCCCCCTGCCTGTGACAAAAAGTAGTGCAGGAGATTTCATTGACAGGGGATGCTGCGCTGCACACTTGCACGTTAAATAAGATCACATCATAATTTCAGATGTCAGGTTAAGAAAGTCTCATGGGTCTTTGTGTCATGACATGAACAGTTTTACTTCAAAACATGTTTAAAAGCACTGATCAGGTTTCATATGGAGGGGAGCAGATAAGATCAACTCTTTATAATGGGATACAATAGTGATGTATCTCCGCTTGAAAGCCTCAGAAACAATGACTGGGGCAAGTCGATGCTTAGAAAATAACCCATCATCACTTCACTGCCAGTCTCAAAAAATGTTGTCCAGCTACAACCAATCAGCAAGTTAGTTGACTGGTTGTAGCTTTATCACTTTCAAAAGGATTTCTGCATGATTCAATGACAGCATGACAAAGCAAGTACTTATAACAGTGCTGCTTGAGAGTTCAAATAAAAAAAATAATGAGCTCTCAAAGAATAAACAGTAGTATTGTATAGGTTGTGTATGACACTGCTAATGTGTGCCGTGACTTATTTGTGAAATTGTCTAGAAATGGTGCACAAATAACCAGGGAATCCCCTAAAATATGTACATGTAAATATTAGATAGAAGTTGCATAGCAATACTGCACTGCATTATCCATGTAAACTGACATTTTCTCAGAGGTGAATTGTTATATAACAACCACACGGAGAGCCGTTCTGGCACCATTAGTGCTCTCTAATTGGATTGAAAGCAGCTGTCATGCTAACTAAGCGCGTAGACAGAGTCTGAAGAAGAAAAGGAAATTTGGAAACTAGTGCAGGAGCTCGCAAAGGACTGCAGCTGCACTCATATCAGGCTAAAGAGATGAAAAATACAAAGGAGGAGAGAGAAACACAAATACTGTGTGTTTGCTATGTCCAGTCATAAATCGTGAGGAGCTTTTGAAGAGAAGCAGTTGACCAGGCAACCCCGGTAGCTGCAGGGGTTGCTGCGTGTCCCCGCAGAGTGAGAGTGAAAAGCGAGAAAGTGAGAAGTGGTGATGATATGCTGTAGCTGTGAGATGACTGGGTAAGAGGACAGAGGGTGGCACACTGAGTGATTTAAGCCTTTGGTCCAAACAAGAAGCTCCAGCATCATTCACATCTATTAAAAACATCTTCCTCCTCAACAATATGGTTGTGCCACTGTAGGTTCCTCCATCACAGTCCCTCTCTTTCCTGACTTCCCCGGCCTCTTTTTAATTCCCTGACTCTGCAGCAGTCACACCATTTGTGGCTGTTGTAAAATGCCCCCTTTCCTCTCGCCTTGGTCAGTATTTCATATTCAACTGCCTGCTCGTTCTAGTTCCCTCTCTTCTTTCAGTGTTACATATTTTCATCAGCATTCACAATGATTTAAATGAGTAAATATTTACTATTTTGTACAGATTGTATCCTGCCTGAAGTAGTGGTGTAGATGCCCATTAACAATAGTAATCAATGCATGTGGAAATATATGGTTATAATCAGTGTTGCCATAGTTACTTTGAAAAAGTAACTTAGTTACTTTACAAGTTACTTGATTTTAAAAGTAACTAAGTTAGATTACAAGTTACTTGATTTTAAAAGTAACTAAGTTAGATTACAAGTTACTTTATTAGTTACATTCAGCAGCTGCCGACAACACCCCCGCCGCCTCAACATAAAAATGACAACCGGTTTGGCCAACACTAACTTTATTAGACACCGCTGGAGCCCCCCCCCCCCCCCCCCCCCCCCCCCCCCGCGCGAACGGAGGGTTCCCCTAACGGGCGCTGTAGCTGAGGTGATCCGCGAGAAGAGCCCGACACACGTCCAGAGTCGCTGTCGCCGACCGTCGTACCCGGTCCCCTCCAACCGGTCCCCGCCTTCCGCAGCGCCGACGGACACCGCCCCGCGGCATACTATAAGGAAAGCCCCCGCACCGCGGATGAGCACCTCCCCCCCTAAAAAAACGTCGAGGCGTGCCGCACACCGAGCCTCCGGCAAGGTGGTGAGGAGGGCGACGGGGCGACTGCTCCCCCAGCCGCAGGACGTGCCCAGCTGGCTAACCACAAATACCGAAATAGTAACGCAAGGTGACTTGGACAAGTAACTTTAATCTGATTACTGGTTTGGAAATAGTAACGCGTTAGATTACTCGTTACTGAAAAAAGCGGTCAGATTAGAGTAACGCGTTACTAAGTAGCGCGTTACCGGCATCACTGGTTATAATGACTGAAAAACCATCTAAACAAAATGTTGTCTGCACATAATGATCTAATGCTAATGCGGTATAGTAGGAGAGAGGATACTCTGGTGCATCTGCGGCAGGTTTGCCTCTGAAGGAGATCATCCTATAAAATAGGAGCATGTCTGCTCTCTTCTGTTGAATTATCCAATTAGACTCAACTCCCGGTCTGATTCCTCCGGAGCATGGCACCTTGCTGTCAATCCCCTTAGACGGAAACTTAGGGGAGTGAACCCCTGGTAAATTATAAGGTAGAGGGAGTGAAGTGAAACCTGTCTTTCTTTTTTTAATCTTTTCTTTTTCCTCTAAAGCGTTGCTATCCTGTAGTAAGCTTCAATATTTTAAAGCAAGGAAAGAGTGATGCAGACAGGAATAGGATGACACTTAGAATCAAGAATATATCAGAAAGAAGTTTAAGTATATTGTTTTTTATCATTAACAATGACTGCATGTGATTTTCTATGGTTCTGGCTAATCAGTATCACGCTGCCAAGTAAAGTCCTTTGTGTAGCCCCTTCAACTAGAGGCAAGGCCACAAACAACAACGCAATCATCCACCAAATGGCTCAGATGAGGATTCATTAATCTGAGCCGTACACATGACATCCACAGGAAAGTAAGCAACATATTTAAGTTGTGCTCAAGAGAGCCTAACAGATTGGAATCTGTGCTCCCTACTCTAACTGAATGCAATGTGATAAAATATACATAAAGATGTATTATTTAATGTGGACAAGTCACAGCTACTGTGTGTTTATATAGCCACACTAGAGGCATGGCTTTAGGGATGGCAATGACAACTGGTGGGTCCACCGCTGATGTCAAGACTATTTGATGGTTTGCCATGGTGCCCGGCAGATATTTCCCTTTTCTAGTGAAATAAGGATCTAAAATCCGGCTGGTGAAGGGGTATTTAATTACCTCTTCCAAAAAGGATATGTTCTTGAACCTATCCGTTGGTATATCTGTTTGTTATTTAGCAGAAATACGCAAAAACGACTGAACAGATTGCACAGACACTTGGGTTAGGACATGGAAATCTCACTGCAAAACTAATAATAGACCACTTTCCACATGAGTACATATACAATTGACGTTATATAGAAAAGCTTTGTATCATAACAAGCTAACTTAACATGTTGAACACGGTACATATTAGCTGCTAAGCAGGATAGCATGTTGACATTGATGTTAAGCTCAAAGCACTACCTGTCTCTATGTGACAGGATAAAATATAACTGTCCCATCCTTGCTTGCAGTATGCCATTATAATATGAAACAACCTTTCTAAGAAAAATAAGCAAACTCAGTTAAGATACTGTACAAACAATACAGTTACAAACAGTATGGGACAGTATGACACATGGTGCATGTCCACATGTAATACACAAGAGTAATGGTACAGAGTCTGACACTTGCTCGAGAAGGTTTCTAACCAAGAAAGATCCTGCATTATCACTTCCAAAGGTGAATGCTTAAAGGTTGTTTTTAATGAGGCAGAGGCTGTGAATTTAAAGTTGTAAGTTAAGTTTCCGGATAAAATTTCTAACATGCTGATATCATGCATGACTTTTATTGTGCGCAGGCAGATTCTAGTTTTTTCATCACTAATTCCAATAAGGCTTGGACTAATCTTTGTGTTTACATGTGTTTAGAAACACATGTTTTTTGTCAGAGGTTACATTTATTTTGGTCTTGTAATTTCTGCCACATTTGGTTTGTTGTACAGTTATACACTGGTGAAAGGAGAGGGACGTACTTTAAATGGCCTGTTCTCTGTTCATGTCAGAGACAAAAAAAAACTTCAGTCATATGAGAGCACTGAACATAGATGCATGCTTATTTTCACTTCAGTTTCAGAAATGACCCCTGATGTCAAGAGCCTGAGATTCAATTATCATCATTATGATATTTGTCGTGTTGTGAGCATTTATGCACGAACAAATAGTTATAAAAGGATGGCTCACGCTGGTTTGACCTAATACTAATTAGCAGGAGCAATTATCTGTGTCAACAAAACCCAGCTGCTAAAAACTAAGAAATCCATTTGTGGCATGTGTCGAGATCCTGATCTCAGATCCCTCATCTGTTCCTAGATTTGACTGTAGTCGCTTTAATGCTGCTTTTCAACGGGCCAATTAATCTGTACCCACAAAACATCCGGGAATCAAAAAGCATGATACAGCTGCTCACATGAGACCTTCCTGTGCAGCTGCTGGGCATGCATAGGGAGACATCATCTGAGGTGAAAAGCATGGCACCTGACTGCTTTGTCAATTCAAAGGATATAAAATAATGGAATAGAATAGTGTCTCTAGAATAGTGCGTCTATTTTTAACTTAAAACTTTGAGTATTTTTTTAGTTTTAGTTTCACCGTCCCAGAGCACTGAGCGACAGACCAACCAAATAAAAGTGACTGAAAAAACTGGAAGACACCGACACTCGCACAAAATGTCGGACTAATTTGTAAAGCAGCCAGACATTGTGTAAGACTTGAAGAAGAATATGCAAGTTCAAAAGGGGATCATTCATCATCTCTGGGCTAATGTAAAAACTGGCAGCCACTGTAGAGGACCTTCTTCCTATGTACTTATAAAGTATTTAAAGAGAAAAGGGCCCATTCTTGTGCAAGAAAACAACAATTTGTACAACATTTGAACATATTTATTTTATATTCTGTCAATTAGTTCCTTTCACCCAAATCTTACACACAAAATGTCTATTATGCTGCAATATTAGCAAGGTATTTTAGCAAATTGATTAAAGTTTTAAATTTGTTAAAGCTTGCTAACTACGACTAGCTTATGTATGCAAAGTATCATGCAAAAACCTTAACTTAATGGATTAGTTCAAAACCATATATGCTACAGAGTGCAGGAATGCATGTTAGCATTACCAACAGAATGCTGACTGCAGTTCACTTAAGGGTCATCAGTGTCCTTAATAACAAGGACTTTCTGAATGTGTACCTTTAATTAAACCCCTCAGTGTGTCTGCCTGTTCTGTCTTTGAACCTTTCCTTTGTCTGTTTACCTCTTATCTGCATGTTTGTCTCTTTTACCACAAGCGGTAAATTATAAGTATGTTAATGCCAGACTCTTCATCAGGGGGTACATTTGGAGCCTGTGAGGATTTTATATTGGGTATCTGTGACAAATCCGTCTAATGGTGCCACTGAGCAAGTTGGACTACAATATACAACAATAACTGGCAAAACATCTGGCCCTGGCGATGTGAGTGTGCCATTGTTTCTGGAGAACGAGCGTTGGTTTAGCCACAGGAAGAAAAGGACTGATAATAGTGTTCCAGGTTTCACTGAAAAATAGGACAACAGGCATAAGGCCTAGAAAGATAGACTAGAAATAGACGCAGGGATGTTATTCTGGCTTTGAATTCAGCTCTCTATAGGGAGATAAGGAGGAATTGAAAATGCATGCAGTAGAGCATGTCTATCTAACTGTTAATAGAACAACAGAGAGGGCTTACAAAAGATTCACCAGTAACCATTTCATTGCAACAAACACATTTACGTAATTTTTTTCTTCATGATGATTAGTTGCAATCAAAACAGAACATACTAACAGTGCAGTCTGTAAACAGTGACTGAGAATCAGCAGGATCACCTCTTAGGTATTATGAAGTCTTAAGAACAGACTGTTATGGGGGAGAATAATATATATATATATATATATATGAAGAATATTATTATTTTAAACATTTCAACTATTAATATGATCATGCATATATATATATTCATGTATTCACTCACTGAGTAAGATCAGACACATGTTTTTCACTACTACATAAAGTGTGAATTTTTCTTTGGATTGGCAAATACACACATTGAACTTGCTGCTGCAATGGCCCTCTCATTGCTCCAGATGAGCCTGTGGAAATCATGGGGGAGTTATTGGTCTAATTAAATTCAACACATGCAGGCTAAGTGTGCTAGAAGGGGACTAAAACAGAAGGAGAGGAATGGAGAGGAGGAGAGAGACATTTTTTCCAAAGATGAGGAGTAACAGAAGTGCGGTGACTGTAACCTCCTTGAACATTGATGTGAGTTTAAATGTTTGCATATGAAAAATAAAAAAGTAAACAGGTGGTCTAAGACCTTAAATGGAGATTAATGAAGACAAGGGGAACATTTGATCTTCAAAAACATGACCTTGCCTGCTTTACTACAGAAATATTACAATAAATGTATATTTGAGAAAATAAAATGTGCCAACCACCCACCCACAATCACATTTTGTTCCAAAAAGCTTTCCCCAGCTTTACAAAGTGCTCAATAAGGTTAATCCCCCAGGATTTTCCATCAGAATGATGTGAATATGAAAGAGGCAAATCTTCTAAATAAGCTTATGTGACTGCAATACTGAACAGACCTCACAGTGTGAAACAAGTCCTCACTGACCAGAACACTTAAAAAAAAAAATCCTTATCTGAGCAGCAAACAAAAGATCTAATAACAATCGACAGGTCAGGTATCAGAAAAAAGCCATTGATTACCATTTCCCAGTGCGGAACAGACTAATGAATGAAGACCAACACTCTGCACTGTCAATTCTCACAATGAGTGATTTGAACATGGATTAGACCAATTGAAAAAACACAGACACTAAATATGACATTACACTGAGCACCAGTGGGTGTCAGTGTCAAGAGACTGCGTGCAAGTAATTACATCCTGCTTCTTGTTATGCATTTTATTTTGATTTATTGTATTTTCATCTTGCAGGATGTTCATCTGTTTTTTTGAAGTCTCTCATCTCATCTCATCGTCATCCGCTTATCCGGGGTCGGGTCGCGGGGGGAGCAGCTCAAGCAGGGGGCCCCAGACTTCCCTTTCCCGGGCCACATTGACCAGCTCTGACGGGGGGATCCCGAGGCGTTCCCAGGCCAGTGTTGAGATATAATCTCTCCACCTAGTCCTGGGTCTTCCCCGAGGTCTCCTCCCCACTGGACGTGCCTGAAACACCTCCCAAGGGAGGCGCCCAGTGGGCATCCTTACCAGATGCCCGAACCACCTCAGCTGACTCCTTTCTAAGTAAAGGAGCAGCGGCTCTAATCCGAGTCCCTCACGGATGACTGAGCTTCTCACCCTATCCCTAAGGGAGACGCCAGCCACCCTTCTGAGAAAACTCATCTCGGCCGCTTGTACCCGCGATCTCGTCCTTTCGGTCATCACCCAGCCCTCATGACCATAGGTGAGGATAGGAACGAAGATCGACCGGTAGATCGAGAGCTTTGCCTTGCGGCTCAGCTCTCTTTTCGTTACAACGGTGCGGTAAAGCGAACGCAATACCGCCCCCGCTGCTCCGATTCTCCGGCCAATCTCACGCTCCATAGTACCCTCACTCGCGAACAAGACCCCGAGGTACTTGAACTCCTTCACTTGGGCTAAGGACTCATTTCCTACCCGGAGTAAGCAATCCATCGGTTTCCTGCTAAGAGTCATGGCCTCAGATTTAGCGGTGCTGATCCTCATCCCAGCCGCTTCACACTCGGCCGCCAGCCGATCCAGTGAGTGCTGAAGGTCACAAGCCGATGATCCAATGAGGACCACATCATCCGCAAAAAGCAGTGACGAGATCCTCAGACCACCGAACTGCAACCCCTCCCCACCACGACTACGCCTCGATATCCTGTCCATGTATATCACAAACAGGATTGGTGACAAGGCGCAGCCCTGGCGGAGACCAGCACCCACTGAGAACGAAACTGACTGGCTGCCGAGGACCCGAACACAGCTCTCGCTTTGGGAGTAGAGAGATTGGATGGCCCTGAGGAGAGACCCCCTTACCCCATACTCCCGCAGCACCTCCCACAGTTTCTCCCGGGGGACCCGGTCATACGCCTTCTCCAGATCCACAAAACACAAGTGGACCGGATGGGCATACTCCCAGGCCCCCTCCAGGATCCTTGCGAGAGTGAAGAGCTGGTCCGTAGTTCCACGTCCGGGGCGAAAACCGCATTGTTCCTCTTCAATCTGAGGTTCGACGATCGGCCGAACCCTCCTTTCCAGCACCTTGGAGTAGACTTTACCAGGGAGGCTGAGGAGTGTGATACCCCGATAATTGGTACACACTCTCTGGTCCCCCTTTTTGAACAGGGGAACCACCACCCCGGTTTGCCACTCCTTTGGCACTGTACCCGACTCCCACGCGATGTTGAATAGGCGTGTCAACCATGACAGCCCCTCAACACCCAGAGCCTTTAGCATTTCTGGCTGGATCTCATCAATCCCTGGGGCTTTGCCACTGCGGAGATGTTTGACTACCTCAGTGACCTCCACCAGGGAAATTGACGACGAAACACCATCAACCTCGAGCTCTGCCTCCAACATAGAGGGCGTGTTATTCGGATTCAGGAGTTCCTCAAAGTGTTCCTTCCAACGTCCGACGACCTCCTCAGTTGAGGTCAACAGAGTCCCATCCTTACTGTACACAGCTTGGATGGTTCCCCGTTTCCCCCTCCTGAGGTGCCGGATAGTCTTCCAGAAACACTTTGGTGCCGACCGAAAGTCCTTCTCCATGACCTCTCCGAACTTCTCCCACACCCGCTGCTTAGCCTCCGACACGGCAGCAGCTGCAGCCCTTCGGGCCTGTCGGTACCCTGCAACCGAGTCAGGAGTCCTCCAGGATATCATATCCCGGAAGGCCTCCTTCTTCAATCGGACGGCTTCCCTGACCACCGGTGTCCACCACGGTGTCCGAGGGTTACCGCCCCTTGAGGAACCTAAGACCCTGAGGCCACAGCTAGCCGCCGCAGCTTCAGCAATGGAGGCTTTGAACACTGCCCACTCCGGCTCAATGTCCCCAACCTCCACAGGAATGCCAGAAAAACTCCGCCGGAGGTGTGAGTTGAAGATACCTAGGACGGGGGCCTCCTCCAGACGTTCCCAGTTCACCCGCACTACTCGTTTGGGCTTACCAGGTCTATCCGGAAATTTCCCCCATTCCCTGATCCAACTCACAACCAGATGGTGGTCGGTTGACAGTTCCGCCCCTCTCTTTACCCGAGTGTCCAAAACATGCGGCCTCAGATCAGATGACACGATCACAAAATCGATCATTGATCTTCGGCCTAGGGTACTCTGGTACCAGGTACACTTATGAGCACCCTTATGTTCGAACATGGTGTTTGTTATGGATAATCCATGACTAGCACAGAAGTCCAATAACAAACGACCGCTCGGGTTCAGATCAGGGAGGCCGTTCCTCCCCACCACGCCTCTCCAGGTATCTCCATCGTTGCCCACGTGGGCGTTGAAGTCACCCAGCAGAACTACGGAGTCCCCTACTGGAGCCCCATGCAGGACTCCATTCAGGGTCTCCAAGAAAGCCGAGTACTCTGAGCTGCTGTTTGGTGCATACGCACAAACAACAGTCAGAGTTTTCCCCCCTACAACCCTTAGGCGCAGGGAGGCGACCCTCTCGTCTACCGGGGTAAACTCCAACACCGCGGCGCTCAGCCGGGGATTTATGAGTATCCCCACACCCGCCCGGCGCCTCACGCCCTTGGCAACTCCGGAGAAGAATAGAGTCCAACCCTTATCCAGGAGTACGGTACCAGAGCCGAGACTGTGCGTGGAGGTAAGCCCCACCAGATCTAACTGGTAGCGCTCCACCTCCCTCACAAGCTCCGGCTCCTTTCCCCACAGCGAGGTGACGTTCCACGTCCCCAGAGCCAGCTTCTGCCGCCCGGGTCTGGTCCGTCGAGACCCCTGACCTTCGCTGCCACCCATGTGGCTGCGCACCCGACCCCAACGGGTCTTCCCACAGGTGGTGGGCCCATGAGATGAAGAGAGGGGGGGTGCCACGTAGTTTCTTCGGGCTGTGCCCGACCGGGCTCCGTGGCAAACCCGGCCACCAGGCGCTCGCCATCGAGCCCTCCGTCTGGGCCTAGCTCCAGACGGGGGCCCCGGGCTTCCTCCGGGCCGGGTCACATCTCCTCTTCCGTCGATATTCATTGAGGCTTTTTTGAACCATTCTTAGTCTGGCCCCTCACCTGAGACCACTCTGCCATGAGAGACCCTAGCAGGAGCACAAGGCTCCAGACAACACAGCCCTCAGGTTCACAGGGACACGCAAACCTCTCCACCACGATAAGGTGACGGTTCCAGGAGAAGTAAAAATCATAAAGAATCATCCTGTTTCCCTCGTGAAATCTGAATTCAATCAAACTTTTAACTCGTCCATCTCTTCAGATACAATCAGAGGGTTCCTCTTTAAAAGCTTTTTTTTGCTCCAAATGCCTCTTAGAAATAATTGATCATCTTTAAATGAATTATGAGTGAGAATAAAAATAAAACTGTCCTCCAACTGTATGACAGCCCTCTCTCTCTCCTCTCCGCTCACCCCTCTTGCATCTCCTATTCTGGTAGAAAGGCTCACAAACACAAAACAAACTATTTATAAAAATAACCAAACACCATCTTTCATCTTCTGTCATTTGTTATTACAGACGAGACAAGAAGTAATAAATGAACACTTAACAGCAAGAGTCCCTTTCTTGCTGAAAAATGACAGTTCTCTTCAGCACTGTACTTGTCGCTGTGCTACACAGAGGTGATGATGACACAGCAAACTTTAATGCACTGCGACGCGAACAGATTGAGATATGACAGAGCAGCGCGGGGCATGGATTTACTCCTTTTTTTTTCAAGCACACGTCTGTTGTTCCTGGTATGTATATATCATGACACAATATCATTAACAGGCATATTTTTGTACAATTATGCAAGTACATTCTCATGTTACCATACTACTAAAGGAAAGACCTGGGGAAGTTAGTGATACAGTACTTATATGAATTTTCTCCAGAACTGATGTGGAAATGGAAACTTCACATGGTTTGAATTTTTCTATTTAGGTCTGAAGTTTTAGACAGAGGTGGAATCTGTTGCTGCATGTTTACTGCGTTACTACTCTCCTACGAGAGGGATACAGGGATTAAATAAAGAAAAATAGTGAGGGTACAATGAAAGAGAGAGAAAGGGGTGAAAGAGGACTGCCATTCTGATTCTGAGCTGTCTGGCCGTCTTGGTGCAGTGGAGCTGATGTTTGAGGTCACACAGTCCCAAGTGAGGCACAATCAATTTCCTATGACAGCCTGTGTTACAGTGAAGCTGACTGACTGAATGAATGACTGAACAACTAACTTGCTGACTGAACCAATGCATGAGTGACTGAACAACCCGCTGGTTGACTAAGTTGGTGGCAAGACGGGTTGAGTGATTGATGACATTTCTTGGAATGGATTTGTTTAAGTGTACACATCGCCTAACTGGCTGCCGACTGAACTGATCGGTTAAGAAGGCAGCGACAGTGTCAGTTAATCACAGCGATGATAAGTCAGTTTGAAAGGACGAGCAAGAAAAGAACTAACCACCTAGTGGCATTACTAAATCATCAACCTGTGACGGGAGTCAGTCTGAATGTCCACTGAGCCAGACATTCAGAGAAAGCAGAGAGCCAACAGGTCTTGGAGGAGAGGTGATAATGCTCCTTATTAATATTGTCACCACGCCAAACCAGTCAGTTAGCTAATGCAGTGAAGACAGCTAGCCTGCAGACACACATGATCAGTTACAGCACCAGTCAGTAAGAGTGACAGAGAGGAGGGACTTCAATCTGCCAGCAGATGAACAGGTGAAAAATTTGTACATGTTCATTTACAGAAATTACAAGTCAAGAGGATTTAATATATACACATTTTCTAACATGTAAAGATCAACTACATCGATCAAGCATGACTCCATTTTGCAAGCAAAAATTGCTACCACGGACTATCCTTCATCTTCAAATGTCCCTCTCTCCCTCTATTACAGAGCATCGTCTCCAAACCCCTCGCCTGCAGATACAGGGCTTCAATATACTTGACATTCTGCGTACCCACAAACCTCACAAGGGACTACATGTACAGATTAATATTCACACACTGCAGCCTCCTAACATGCAGATGATTTATACCAACAGAATAAAAAGCCAGTAATGAAACCAGCATAATGCAGATAAGCTGTTCTTCCATATACATTTTAGATAAGGATAACATATACTTACATTGTAGCAAGGTTATCACCACCATCATCTTGGCATAAAAATCCTCCCACCTAAAAATTGTATTGCAACGGCACATGCAGCAGCGGACTAACCACCACAGTGGCTTTCAGTATGTGTGTGTATATGTGAATGTGTGTGGATGTGTATGTGAGTGAGTGTAGGTGTGCGTGTGTGTGGAGACTCGCTAAGCTGCACTCTCACTGCTCCTGGCTCAGCTGGGGTTGTCTCAATGCACAGCCTGTACCATGTCGGCAGGCAGCAGGGGTGGGCGTGTGTGTGTGCGCGCGCGCAAAACTGTATGTGTGGTTGTGTGTCGGTGTGTGTGTGTATGTTCAGTGCTGCATAGCAGAGAGGCTGTTCTTCACTTGACAATACTTTTCCCTGACTGATTAGAGAGATCAAGACAGATAACTGAAAATATAAATTGATGAGAATAGAGAAGAAAAGAAGGTTGGAAGAAGAAGGGAACGGATGTGACAGTCGATCCTTCACTAGGTTTCTCTTTCTCCCTTGCTCCCTCGTCTCACTGTCTTTGACACTTTGCTCCCAGAGGACAGCAGAGGGTCCACTGTAGACACAATCAGAACCTCATTCTAGAAATGACAGGAGAAGGAAGATAGATTGAGAAAAAATGGGGGGCAGGGCTAGACAGAGGAAACAGAAAGATTATAAAAATAAGAGTAAATGGCGAGAACTGGACTGAAGGATGTAGAGGTAAGGAAGGAGGGAGTGCATGAGTGAATAAAACTGAGTGGGAGGAGATGGAAGAAAAAGAGTGGAGGGTAACTTTCAAGGACATGCGTCGTTGTCGGGGCTAATTCCTGTGTTCTGCAGATCGGGATTCTCGCACAACACGCACAAACTTGCATGCAGCTCACCCCTGTGGACATGGTGGCTGCAGAACATGATACTTTCTTGTACCTGCCTATACGTGTGCAAATTTGTCTGCGTGTCTGGCTCATGCGCCACTATCACACACCGACACACCTGTTCTGCCTCTGAGAGTCATCTGGCTATCCAGCAAGCCGGGCACTACAGGAAAGGATAACAGCTTTGTGTCATGTTGCCGTCACGTAACTATCCCAGATCGCATCTTGTCACAGCTTGCAGGGAGAGGGACAAGGAAAAGAAGAAGAGCGTGAACCTTACAGTGTCTAACTGTTTTCTCTCAAACTTTCTGTCTTTTTTTTATTCGTGTGTGTTTCTACTCTTGTGTTTTGTCAGTGTCTCTTCTGCCTGCGTCTTTGTCTCACTGGGCAACACAGTCAGCACCAGCATCACCAGCAGCATTCCCACACTTAAGGGTTATTCCCACTATAGGATGAGTAAACATCAAACAGAGCTGAGCTCGGGACATAAAATACACAGCATGTACTGACATACTTACAGTAGAGGTCTCAGCTTTTTGCAGCATGCGCTACAGTGGCACAAGTGCTACACACCCGTTTGCACTTGAGGAGTGTGTCTTCAGTTATCTGCCAAGTTTTGAGCCAGAAAATTAGCATTAGGTAACAGAAAATGGGCTATTGTGTGGCGGTTTGAAGGATTCTGTCTTGGTTAATTTCAGTAAAGAACAGTACCGGGCTAAGCAGTCAAATTTTTTATGTCATCATCTTATTTTTTAGGTGTAGCTGCTGTTTTTACCATTTGTCCATCTCCTTGGAGCTATACTTTTAAGGAGATCAGATTAAGCCACAATTCCCTACGTTCTCAAGGGGTTACATACTGTATACATGTTGTATTATGGACAGTATATGGTGTTCAGGGGAAGTGATCCCTCGCATCCCTGAAATAATCTGATTCAAATTCTAATCAAAAGCAATCCATGGAGGCTAAACAAAAAGCTGATTATTCATCAAAGCAACAGCTTGATGCCAACATGACCAGAGACCAGCTGCCACAGCAGCTTCAGCACGGCAGGTGACGGCAGGTACAACAGAATAGAATAGAAAGAGGTCTTGGAGGTCTGAAATACACCTAATTTCAGGCCTATGTTCATTGTATAACTCTGTACAAAGTTAGAGTACATTAGTTTAGTTTTCTGAAGGAGAGAGAGAGAGAGGTAGAGAAAGTGAGAGGGAGCGGTGATGGGGATCAGAAACAGGCCCTGAATATCAATGCAGCACGTTTGAGAGAACTCAGGGCTGCAGTGCACCAAAACCTGGGAGGAAGAGCATGAGAGGACAATAGCATCTCAGGCAGCCACAGATGGAACACAGATCCTCGCTGTCAAGACCACCTATGCAAACTCCGGCTGTCTTGCTCCACGTATTTGAATCAAAACACATCAAGAGATACCGCTCATCATTTGGATTTCCTCTTTGACTTCACCACTTAAACTGTCCGATCAAAAGTTTAAATAAGAGGCAAAGTTTTCAACTGAGACCTTCCAAGACATAATGCCTTCAGTGTTCCCACTGAACGTATAGCCACAGCTATGTTTTTTATTGTAAACAACAGCGTCTTCTTCCTCATTCAAATCCTGCAAGATTGATCAGTTTTAAATACATGTTGCAGGTTTTCCTTCACACTTAAGTTGACACAAACACACTTTTCAAGAAATGCATGCCATTCATCTTAATTAAATGACAGTCACTAAAGAAGCCTATTAAATACATTAGTATAATTCTCCCCATTCTGTTTGACCCTCCCTCTATAAATAGCCTTTTCCCTCCCTCCCATAAAAGCTCCATTTCCATCCAGAAGGGATCTGTTAACCCATAAAGTGACATATTTACCTCAGGTCAATCAGACATCTCATATCCTTGTTCCTAGCCACTGGCCAATAACCATTATCCTTATTAATTGCGGAAGCCTTAGACTATCTCCTGAGGGCCATTGTAAAATAAGACCATGTGCTGTGTCTGTGTTTTGCATGCACACCAGCATGCAGTTAATGAAATGACTCCCAAAGGTCGCTAACCTTTCTCTATGAGAGGTCACCATCACACACACACATACACAAACACTCTCTGTAATCTAATATAACTCTCACACTGCATGTTTGCACTGCCTTTTTGCAATAGTCATCGACAGTTGTAGAGAGTGAAAGACTTGTACCAACATAATTCAAATACTAAAAAAAACTGAATTCTTTCCAGGTCAAATAAAATGTTTATACCATGCTTCAAGGGCAAAAAATATGACAAAACTAACCTCTCTAAAACAATGTCTGGAACTGCTTCCATTCGCTGAGGGGTTTGATGTCAGATAGAGGTGATAATGCCATTCACAGCTGGTTCTCCAGGTTCGGGTCAGTCTGTCTTGAGCAGAACCGAGTCTTTGCAAGAGTCCGTTTTGAAAAGATTTGCTCCAAGCTGTACGTGATCCCAAAACGAAATGTAAAATGCAGTGTCTTCTCAAGCAGAATTTTTGAGCTTGTCACTATTCAACAGTTTTGTGTCATATGATGTCAGGCAAATCAACTGGTTCCACCTTTAACCGCTAAACAAGTTTGTTCCTTTTGTTTACTTTTCACATCCTGAAACCTCTCAGAAAATGCCTAAAGGAGTTTTGGAAACCTCACCAGCATGATCAGAGGACATAGCAAAATGCTGCAGTTAGTATGCTAACCAGCTAGCCCCAGCCTGTCTTGGAAAACCACTTGGTAGTAGTGAGTCACTGTACAACATGAGACTATAAAGAACAAGTAGCTCCACTATTTCCTTAACCTCACCTATTGATGCTTCTGCTCCAGATGCTCTCTATTTCCCTTGCGTCCCTCTACCTCTTTTGGCTCGTCCTCCACCCCTGCCACCACTACATCTTCTATGGATGGATGGATTCCCCAATCCATGCAGGTTTTGCTCCAACTCAACAACTTCCAGCGTGCTGAGTTTAGATTTATTCAAGCTAATGTTAGCTCAGTGTGAGGGAGAGGGTTGAATTGTATTTGTAAATTAACACTGAGCCCAGTCCTACGCAAATACGCAATACAAATGACAGGTGCATAGAGACACTAAACTTTGGTGATGCTTTGATTGTCAACCCAATGGGGTTTGTCCCTAGTACCCGATGGCCAGTCCAAATATACAGGGGGGAAAAGGGGTACCAAAGAGTGCATTTCCGTGTTTGTTACAATAGGGGTGGACACCTCCAATATTCTCAAGAACGGTTATTTCTTTGTAGAAAATAGTTGGACAGCTCTTATAAAGTCCTTATTTAAACACAGATGATTCATATGAATGATAGTATAACAATGAAAACAAATCATATGTACGGAATAACATAATATAAAATCTGGTTATCATTCAGCATGCCCCCTCAAAACATAAAGCTGCTCATTATTATTTTCCTCAACAAGAACCCCCACTATCTTAAGAACAGAATGCAATGCATGCACTCGGTATGTGATTTTTTGCATCTCCACTATATAAATCATTAATCCAACAAATTCTTTAACTGTTAAATCTGCATGACTGCAGAGTCTGATTTGTGCTCCACAATTTATTTGTGCTCTCAACTGTTCCTTCGGTTGAGCTTTATCCTGCATAGGAAAAGATGAATTATTAAAATAAATGAACACATAAAGAAACTATGCATATTTAAAGTACAACACAGGGCTTTTCCTATCGGGCTGCACCATCATATGCTCTTGAAGAAACCATTTCCGGATTGGGGCTGCAACTTTGTGATTATTTCATTACAGATTCCAGCAGCTGTTCTCTCAATTAATCTTTTATTTTTTTAATTCAGCAATAAAATTTGAAAAAATATTGAAAAATGTCACAATATACCAGAGCCTGAGTTGATCCCTTCAAAATGCTTGGTTCTTTTTGAATAATGGTCCAGAGCCGAATCTATTCTGATAACTATCAAATAAGAACAACAAAAGCTCATGTTTGAGGAACCAGAGACCAGATTTGCCATTTCATCAATTATCTCTACAGCTGTCGATTCAACTAAATAAACTGACTTATCATTCCATCTTTACTCCAAATAATCATGTATTGGCAGACAATATTCTTAATGAATACTGTTAGGTCCATCCCATCCAGGGATTCAGACTTGTGTCTTCACATTGTTTCAAAAACAAAGAGAAAAAGCAACAAAATCTGTATATTCAATATGTGGGCAGTCACAATGTGAGTCATACAATCACAAGCAGCACAGCAGGCAGTACACTACGAGAGCCTCATCATCCCATCCTGTTTTCCACACTTATACCTCTCTCTCTCTCTCTACACCGCTGTGCCCCTTTTCTCTCTCCTCAGTCCTTGTTCTGAGAGTGATGGAGGGCTTCATCTATTTCCCCAAGGACAGTCATAAGCTACAAGAATAATGGAAACACACAAACACAGAGGGATTCACAGAAAACTAAGACACCAACATCCACGTACACAAACTAGCACACAGAGCCAGCAGACAGGGAGACATTGTCCGACAGTTAGGTTGGACGAAAATTATCTTCTATAAAGCTTCCTGCATACCAAACTGGGAGTGAAGGGTAGGGAAAGGAGAGCGGGGCATTACACGATGACAGATTGTGTGGGCAGTACATAAAGCCTGTATCCTTGGTGTCAAATAGATGAGTTTTGTCAGAATGATAAAGTTAGAAATGGTCTGTTCCTGTGGGCAGTCTGCAAATTGTAGTGTAAGCAAAAAATCCCTGGTTTAAGTCGCATGGGACTGTTGTCACATCGTCCCTTTCTTTCCACTCATGTTTGTGTTTGTTATTTCCTGTGACACCATCCAGAAATTACCGCACAAAAACATTTCAGTCATTGGCTTTCTAAAATCGAAGCATACTTTCCTCTATAATGATATATATATATATATATATATATATATATACTGATAATTTAGCTATTTATTATTCACTTATTAACTATTTAATAAACATTCCTATGTCATTAAATAGATGGTATTAAAGTTACTTAATATTCCTAAAAGATAGTGTACATTAATTTACAAAAAATATGTAAATCCACGCAAACATATGCTTGAATATTAACTCGTACATAAAAGGTTCCTTCATTAAGGATACTTTACTATACTAAGGATTAGTATAGGCCATAAAGATAATTAGGTCAATGAACTTACGGTATACCTTGGAAATCCGATATTTTTATTGTAATTTATAATGTCTGCAATACATTATTGTTATTATTGTTTTGTGTAATTGCTGATTTTATCTCTCCACCACTGCAATAATCTAAATAACTAAACAATTGCATTCCACTAAGCATTGATGCTGTGCGGTTAAAACCCATAAATAGAAAATCATAAAATGTGAAATCATTAACAACCATTTTGAATACGTATTTATTAGGTAAAAATACAGCATTTCACATCTTTACCAAAATATTGAGAAACATTAAGTAAATTAAATCTAAATAAGATGATTAACTTTCATTGGTCTTATAATATACCAACCAGGGTACAGTTCTGAGTATCACTGACAGCTAAACCTCAACCACCACAAGCCTAAAGTAGGAATATTAACACAATAATGCCCTAATACTGAATCACTGGATTCAGCCAGGGTACATTGTTCTAATTGAGAAATGAAGAAAATTTGCAAAATGGATTGTGGCTCAGCAAACGTGCGGTTGCTAAAATATTAAAGATTATATAAACAGTATTTACTGCCACTAGATGTCACAGTAGAGTACCAGCATCTCTTACTAAATTAATGCTTCATACCCCCTCTATACCTTTAGAAACTAAGGGTGCAAGGTGTTTCAGATTCCAGTCAAAGCTGGCATTAAACACACAACGAGAAGCTCTACTGAATAAAGGTACTCTTCGTACACAAGAGCCAACAAAAAAACCTATCCAGCCACAAGCATTAGCTAGCTCTAGCAATGCTGTGGTATACTTCATGGTACGCTGGCAGTAAGTTGAATAGTAATAGAAAGTTCACAGCATCGGTTACAGCAAGTAAACTATGATACCATGCCTACTCTAGCCAGTCAGTAATGACATGAACAGTCATAATCATAAGAACCCATTACTTACAGTTTAAACAGAGGAAAATACAGTTAAAGTCATATTAAGGCTTTTAATAGCTTGTAGGGTGTTCAATCCCAGACAATGGAGACCAATATTGAGTCTGGTTTTATCTGTTTCTCTATCTGACGCCTTTTAAGCTGAAGAGAGTTATTCAAGAAATTCTGGACGATGCCTTTCACATGAAAGCATTGGACTGGACTCTGATATCAAAAACTGGGGCAACCTCATAGCTGAACAGTTATGGTGAATACTATACTTCACCGGGCAATGATGGACACAAATTCATTAACATAGATGCACAAACCATTCAATTAAAAAGGACTGAAAGGTTAATATTTCAACACACAGAAAAGGAGTGCGACATCATTCTCTCCTAAGGACACAATTAAGGCACAATATATTTACCAAGACAACATTTATTCTGCTTTATTTATTTTGAAAATCTTGTATAACTGACAATACGGTTCAATCTTAACACAAGATGCAAACAGAGGTTGTAAAAGGTATTATAGGGGCCGGTGAAGAGTAATCGTGTGAGTGGATGTGTCCCAATGTTGGAAATTTACTTTCTATAAAGGGAGGGATGGACATAGAAGCAGTAATGGATTAGCCGGCACTCTACTTACACAATTTTAAAAAGTGTGAATACAGATAAGGTTTACAAAGAAACAATTTGAAACAAGTCTTTTCCTAGTTTTTGATTGATCGCTTGTCATTGAAAGTGAATTGAAAAGTAATAATCTTCTGATGTAAAGTCATTGCAAACACAGAGCTGTTATTGTGGGCATGACATGGACGTTAATTGAAGTTCCCCGATTCTTGCCAATTCACATGGCTGGTGGTCAATGTCCCTGATTAGCTGACCCCTGGTAGCAGAACTGCACATTGTTGTACTGATAATCTAACAAAACCGTCTGCCTCACCTATTGAGCTGAAAGGCGATTCAGTGAGCTGCAGATGAGAAAGTTGGGTGTCCAACGCAATTAATCTAACAAAGCTTTTTCCCTCTTCATTTATCTCCCCTCTCCCTCTCTCTTTCTCAACACATGAACTCCCCTCTAAACAGCCATATATTCAGTTCTTATTTCCCATTTCCAGGGGAAATTAATGCCTGGTTGAGGTGAGGTGTGAGGATTAACATGCAGCAGAGGATTAATCAGTCTTGCATGCCTGTAAGCCGAACAATCCCAGATAGTTTATAAAAAGACTGGAACATGCATGTGAACAGATATAGCCAATTGTGATTGAATATAGTTCATTCTCCAACTGATGCAATTGTTTTCTCAACAAGACCTTACAATATGTAACCATGTTTAAATACGTATTGGTTGAATTGCTTTTGGATATTTCTTTTCATACAAATATTAATTCCATATTCTCTTGTTAAGTGATTGATTAAATAGGATGTCAGACAAAGATGTCAAGACTATATGCAAATTAAATAATTATAACTAAAACATCCTTGTGCTGGTTTGCTGGAAAAATAAACTACACACCATTTACTTAAAGCAATATGAAACAGCTCTGTTATGTTGAGTTCTTGGTGACTGGCTTTCTGAGCCAGTGGCAGGAGAAAAAGTTGACTCCAAACACATTTTGACTAACAGTCAATATTGTTTCAGCTGGATGTCAGTTTAGCTGGAGGCAAGGAACATTCAATAAGAAAATATGAGGCAGATTCAATTCTAAAAAGTCATCATAGGAAAGATAAACCCAGCGCTAGGACAATAGGTAAACACTTGTTTTGTGTAACAAATGTACACTTAGACGGGCAGGTGGACTCTGTTTCTATGTGGAAGAAGGTTGGTGTAAAGATGTCACAGTGTTGAAGAAATGATGCAGCCCTAATCTAGAGACCATTTTCTTTGACTGTAAACCAGTTTATTCAACGCAAGAGTCTTCCTCATTAATTCAGGCTGGTGTTTACATCTCACCTTCGGCCTGTGTTAGTGAAGCCTTACAACACCTGGCTGACTACATAATAAACACGGAATGCAAACATCCGGACTCTCTGCTGATTGTTCTAAGCCTAAGGGAATTTAACAGAGCAAACCTCAGGCTTGAACTCTTTAAATACAGACAGATCATTAAATGTCCCACACCAGACAGTTGTAAAGGATACTTTTCACTCTGTTACCTGTGCAGCCTTGCAACTCTCTGGTCCAATAGACACTGGTTCACAGCAATACTTCTGAATTTTGAATTTAGATTTTATTTGATCAAACTACCTCAAATTAATTAGAAAAAAAAAAAAAAAAATCCCAGAAACATTCAACTTTATTACCACTTTGTTTCAGGCATTCAATAAAATGAGCTACTTTAAATTCAGAGTGGAATGTGGGTTGTATGGCCTTCGTCTGTTATATCTCCTTAAGATAAGCACCTCTCTGAGAAGGGGGAGAGACACAGGAAGACTTTTTATTCAGTTCTTCTTGTGTCATTGCCCCTCTTTGGCCACTTCCATCTGAATTATCAGCAGGGCTAGTAGTATATTTATTTTGTCGGGTTAAAAGCAGTTTGTTTGAAAAGGAAAAACCCTTGTTTTGGTTTCCAGTCCAAAATTAAGGTTTCATGGTGAGTAGATTGGGTATTGGTCGAACTGTAGGTCATAGTATTTGGTTTCCAAGATCTTGACTCAGGCCAGGAATCTCCCCTACAAGTGTCACTAAACTCTGAGTTTTCCATTGAACTAAAAGATTCACATATGAAGTCTGAATTACCACTGTACAGTTTGCTGGAGGCCATTATATTCTCTATGAATGTTAGATAAGCATTTTAGTAACTTGTTTATAATGCCATTACTTCATATTAATGCATTTAGTCATACAGTGGTTCTTAAAGCTGATGACTTTTACTGCCACTTTAAAAACTCGAGCAGTGAGTTGCCCCACAAATTAAACCACTTTCACTTGAACCTTTACCAGTAAGCTTTGACTATTTTAAACTGAAAAACATACAAGCGATAGGTTGGTCTACATGTCTCAATTACTGAGATAAACTTTAGCTTAACTTTATCATCTGTAAAACAACAATCATATCCCCCCTTGTGCTGGTAAGAAGGCCAATACCTTGTATTGACACTTTATTTGTTCGGGATGCATCTTGAATATGATGCTGAATGTATTCAAGCTAGACGAAGCATTTATTTGACCCCATATGTTTAAATAGGTTACAGCATTCATTTTCGAACTAAACTTTAGAGTGTCCTAATGGTCCAAACATGTGACAGCGAGGCAGTTTGAAAGATTGTGTATGGTGCGGACAGAGTGCAGCACTTGTACACCTGTGCGCCTCAACCTCGCTGTTCAGTACATGGAGAACTCCCTGTTCTGACTTTCCATTAACAAAAGGCACTTTCATACTTAAAACTCTGTCTTATATTACTTGCTTTAGAGTGAGGGGAACTTTTCAAGGACCATGTTTTTAAGCAGCCAATTATTCAGAGCTAAGTAGTTTTACAGAAGGATTGCCAACAGAGAGAAGGGTACAGGGAAGCAAAAACAGAAAGAAAGAGGGAAAGAAGAAAAGACAAGAGATGAGTGCTGACAGAGAGGCAACATTGTCCTCTACATATCATCTTTGACCTTGAATGAGAAAGAAGCTGGACTGCCCATACAAGTCCAACAAGCCCAATGCCTGCGATGCCTACATCATTGTTATAACATGATTGGTTGCTGTCCATCGATGTGTTGACCCAATATAACCTCAGTCTCAGTGACCAACAAATCTGCCATATCAGCCCTTAAAATGTAGATGTCTTAAACTTTGATTACTGGCATGTCAGAATTATTTGTTGATTGATATGTGGAGAGCCTATCTATATTAACTCCGTTATTTTATATGGGGTCAACTAGGTTATACGGCTGTATCAGTAATATTTCAGGACTGGTTACCATACTTCACGGTTGCAAATATTTAAAAAACAACAGTAAAATTGCAAACAATGCATCAAAAGGTTTTAAATCGTGTGACCATTGTTGAAATAAACAGATGACAAGGACAAACAGCAAAAACACTGTACACATAAATATAGTTCCGCAAATACTGTTATCATTATTCAGATGAGAGTGACTCATGTAATTTCAGTTTGGTAACACTTAGACCAGACATACTGCTTTTGAAATACAGGAGTCCTGTATTGGGTCCTACTTTTTACTGCCAAGCTCAGAAACCATATGTCAATTTCTCACCATATATTTATAAATTGTGCTTTCTCTGAAATCAAATTGTATGACTCTGGGTTTTTCAAACAACAACTCTCGTACAGGAGTAGCAGATAAAGATGAGACCATTCCATTAAGGGTTGCTGTGCCACATCCGGCAGCTGTCAAGAGACATTGTTGACAGCGAGGGAACATCCTCTAGCCCAGCACTCTGCATTTTTTAGGCCGGCTGAATTCAAATTAATCATCTCAGTAAAATAGATGTACATTACAAAGTCAACGTTGTCTATTGGGAAAGGAACAACCACAGCTTTAAAGTAGAGCTAGATCTGTAAAATGATTACTCTCAATGTGACCGAGGATACTGTTATGAAAGAGAGTTGATTTAAGATTTAACTTAGAATTAACTAAATTGTTAATTGATTTTTTTCTACTCAGAGCAAATATATGAATGCAAACTGGTAGTGAGACTGGTGGTTTGTACAAACTTACATAATATTTTACTTGTTTGTTATGTACAAATACATTTTATGGCTTATAAGAATCCCCCCTCTGGCAGAGATGAAAATTGTCCTCCGGTCATGTTTTATGTAAACACACTAGATATAAAAAGTTTTTTTATTTTTTACATCCCACTAAAGGCACAGAGCACTAAACATGCTAATGAAAGACAGGAGTGCGTGAGAAGCTCTCAAGTGTCATTAGTACAGCATCACTATAGCTACAGATGGTTAATCCCACTAATGACAGTAAAGAGGTGAGAATGAGAGGAGGAAATACCAGTAGGAAGAGGTAGGAAGGTCATCTCCAGCAAAAAGCAAGCTTGTTTAACTAGATTCTGAAGTTCTGCTGCTAATCACTAGACAGTCTTAAATACTACTTCTCATTGCAGTCACTTCTGCAGCCTTATAGTACAGAACATCTCAAGCCTTGTTCATACCTGGCATTAACATGCCATCTGGGTGATCTGATCACAAGTGGATGGCTCCAAGAACATCGCTTCACACCTTACATTAGAACGTGTTGTGATAGAATCTGAAGCTTTTATGTGACAACAGTGTTTACTCACATCATGTTTACTTAACATGAATATGGTTATTTAGGGGTTTGCAGAGTGCATGTCTTTCTCTTTCCATTTTTACTGTTCTTGTGCTTGACACATTCCACTTGTGAAAGATTTCCTGACCTCAGAAAGTTATTGTTGCTATGCAACAAATCTGCCTGGCACAGAGAATAATGCTAGCTTACATGGGTTACAGAGAGTATGCACGAGCACGCACACACATGCACACACAAACACGCACACACACACACACACACACACACACACACACACACACACACACACACACACACACACACACACACATAGCTCTTAGCCTACATCCTGTACTTGTTAGAAAAGATTGGGCTATTAAGCTAGCACGAACAAAACATCTTTAATCTCTGTTGTTTTTGACTAAATAAGCCTTTTGAATTACAGCAACTTTCAGTCTCTGCTCTCTTATATATACACAGGCTAGAGCAAACTGTATTACACTGAAATACAAACTGCTACATTACAAACAGCCTTATTTAAAAGGTGCTCCAGTGGACCTCATTGTCCTAGTTCAAAAGTCAGGGTGATGAACAATTTGATCATGTGCATATGCATAGGGAGAATAATATATTACAATGCTACTTTGTTAGCCAATAATTATTCTTTTATCTATGATAAAATATTTAAACCACAGTGTTTCTAATAAATAATAAAGACCAATGCTAGGTCATGGTAGGATTACATTACAATTTCTGAGCATGAGATTTATTTAATGTAGCCATTTACTTAGACAAAAAAGGTTTACTTGATAATAATAATATATTACAGTATACAGGAAGTGTTGAATTAATAAAATAGAAGGTACAATGTAGAACAAGATAATAAAACACTGACTTTCAAATACCAACAAGTTTGAATATACTAATCCACATAGTGAAACAGCTAATGAGTGAAAGAACGAAGTTTAAATGTAACCGAAGTAAAACCCTGGTGATCTCTCAGTTATGTCGCAGTCCAGGACGGACTGAGGAATATAGATGGAAACATACTGTGAAGGGGGAGAGAGAGACTTATCTTGAATGACCCCTTAACGGAAGTAATCAGACAAGAGCTCCAATCCTTTTAAGAAATAAAATGTATCACTCTGTCATTAGCCATTTCTATTCTAATACGGTCCTCAGGATGAGGGGCTACACCGGGCAGGTCCTTGATATAGCACCTGTCGGTTAAAAAAAAATTCCTACATTCTACAATTGTAATAAAATGAGTCAAAACTTGTCTAAAATCTTTTTAAGTGTATATTGAATGAGTTAAGTAATACTGTTGACAATGTACAAGAAAGTGTCAGTAATGGTTAAAAAATGTGGCAGATGAAGCAAGATTTGCTTCAAACTACCTTCAAGGGCGGCGAAGAGAGATTAGACAACCAGGAAGTGTGTCACGATGAGTGATGGGGGGAAGAGAAGATATGAAGCTGGTCTGGGAATGGTTGGCTTCTGAGCACTGACAGCCCGGGCTGTATGTTAACCAGAGCTGGCTGGTTGAGTGGCATTATGCAAATAACACACACTGGTGCTACCACACACACACGCTTGCACACGTCAACAAATACTTGCTCACTCTGACTAGCTTTCTACTGCAGCTTGAGCCTGTCCCTCTCATGGTCACACCAAGGGCATCCCTTACATTCCCTTGGAAGAGAGGAGAGGAGAAGCAAGGAGAGGAAAGGAGAGGCAATGGAAAGTGGACACGCTATGAAAATCAGAAGAAGGTGGGACAGGTGCTGACAGAGGAGGAAGGAGGGAGGAGAGAGAAAGGGAAGGTGGTAAAAAGCAGAGAGTCTCTATCAGGATGTTGCAGGGTAATGGAGATGAGATGTTAATGTGCCTGCTAGTGATGCACTGCAGCAAAATGAAGGAAGAACGAGAAGGAGAAAAACAAGGAAGAGGAGGTGGTTGTGGACTTGAGAAGAGATCACGGGGGTGAGAAAAACAGGATGATGAGAAAGGGATCGGCAGGAGAAAAGGGATCAGAGATGATGTTGCGATGTGAACTTTGATGAGGCGGATGATGCAGCATGATGATGTTTGCAT
Organism: Pleuronectes platessa; assembly: GCF_947347685.1. Taxonomy (NCBI): domain Eukaryota; kingdom Metazoa; phylum Chordata; class Actinopteri; order Pleuronectiformes; family Pleuronectidae; genus Pleuronectes; species Pleuronectes platessa. The sequence continues at coordinate 10,481,215 of NC_070627.1, read as the reverse complement.
AAACTGATACTGATGTCCCTGATGAATCTATAATGATGATATCAGCACAGAATTTCAAGGCCAGCACTGTATTTCAAACCAAAGCTATTTTGATTTTCACACAATGCTGAATTATAGACTATTGCATTTATCTTGTGGACATACTGAAACTATTTGAAGGGGCTTCTGTCACATTCTCACATTAATGTACTATAAATATTTCCATAATTTATTTTAACCTCCAACACACACGCTGGAACTCCAGGAACTCTATAATGAATGAAAGAATTAGGACTCTAATGGCCTGCTTCCATGCCCTATACCATGTACTTGCAGCGTTGTCAGCATGATGCGAGTAAATAAGCTGTTTGTTCTGCCATCACTACAAACATTCAAAGCACATCTTTGATGTAAAAGCTTAACTACTGCTAAACCTGCAAAGTAGCAAATCATCCTACATGTGGTTGTTCTCTACAAACTGATAAAAGCAAATGAAAAATAACAGCAATTTCATTAGAAGATGGAGCTAAGAAAGAAACACATCAGTGGGAAAATGAAAAAAGATAACCGTTGTCATGGAGCAGAACAGAGTGAAAGGAACTGCCATGTGCCAGCTAAACTCTCACACAAGGACAAAAACAACCCCTGCTTCTCATTAATTCCAAGAAAGGGGTGTATGTTTGCATGTTTACCGTCATTGAGCTATACCTGATAACTGAAATCTCATTATTTTCCAACTTGCCACCGTTCTGTTTTATAATGTTAATAGTCTTTTCTTTTTATGTATTACTTAAAGGCTACAAATCCACCTCTGTTTTTCTGTGTGTTCCAATATCTGAATAAAAGGAGTCTGTGTTAGAGTATATGGGATTTATAGTTTTTTGGGGGATGGGCTTTCCCGTGGTAATGAAATGGGAATCCTGGAAAAGTGATGGTATCGGCTTCGACTACTAAATCTTTTGTATCGTGACTTACATAATTAAAAGTATTATGAAGTATCTGACTAAGCACTGCAACTGGAGTAAAGTCGAGGCAAACATCAGAGGTAGCTGTCTACTTTGTTAGGGCAAGATAATCCTGATCAATACTTCTGTAAAGATTACATTTTAAAGGTTGTCAAATGCAGCTCCCTTCTGATCCCTCTCTGCTAATTTTCTGGAAGTCCTGTGCCACCAGCCCTGAGCCTTTCACTAGGGAATTGTATAAATGTCAAGTCACATTTCTGCAGTGTAACATGTGTTTCTTTTCCAACTGGCGGTAGATGCTAAATGGAATGAGGAACTCTTTTGAGGAATATATGTGTGTAAGATTTGAATGGACACTTGAAAGATGAACTAGCCTCTTGAAAACCAGTTAATCTAGATTACCTTGTGTCTCTATTTATCAGAATGGGCAATTGCCTACATAAACAAGTCTTAAAAGATCTGCGCATTCTCAACATGAAGCCAAACTGAGCTGCCAAACAACTCTGTTAAGTTTTTTATTCAACCTATCTCTAACTCCTTCCCCAAGGCCTGGTCTAGGCCTTCAGAGGATGAGCTCTTCATACTTGGCTCAAACATGTCTGCAGGATCCAGCCTAGTGTTTGCAATCATTGTGGTCAGGATGGTGCCCTTGTTGCTGCCTGAATACTACAGCCAAAAAATAGGACTCATCAGTAGCTGAATACTGGTGAAGTAAATCATCAAAACCACCAAAACCCTGATTACAATTCTAAATCACAATATGCTGTAACCAGTTTCCTTTGCTCCAACTGAATTAGTTGCCAAAGATAATTTTCAAGATTTCAAAGTGGCCATTCAATTTAACAATGTCCTGGAACCTTTACACCTATCAACCTGGCTAGAGTTACAAATAATTCCATTTTGATATAATGCTGTATCTATCAATAATTTAAAAAAAAATTTGACTGAGGTAAACATTCTTTATTTATTTAATCCATTATCTTTTGATTACATTTTTCCTGGCAAATGGCCTTCTATGGATGCAGACACCCAAGAATTTGACCCTGTTCAGCCCTTTAATATCCCTCTCAGGTGATCCGCTTACGAGTTTTTGTGAACGCTAACCAAACGAATCAGTTTACAAATGGTGAACGTGAGCGGGCGTTCACTCCAGTGAGAGTGGACACTCACACCAGGCACACCGGGGCTCCGCCCCCACTCACTCCGCTACACAGTGAGATGAGCATGGGCACGTTCACGTGAAGCAGTCGGTCGGTGACTTTGTTGAACAGTGGAAACAAACAGTGAAATCCCAGAGGTTCCTCTTTGATCCACAGCTGCTCAATGATCATAAGGCCCAATATTTGTATTAGATTCGAAACAAGGTAATTTACCGTGTTTAAGCCTTAATATCTGCTGATATCTTCTGACAAAGTGCATTCAGGGGCCGTCGGAAATGCTAAATTCCACTATTTTAGCCACTTCCTGTGGACTATGAATTTAACATTAACAGTATAGAGTGATTTAGAGGAGCTTTCAGCATATCGACATATATATCCTGTATCGCGATATAGCCTAAAAATATTGCTGTATTTGATTTAGGCCATATTGCCCAGCCAAAGTCAGAACGTATCATAAAAACAAATTTGTTTGGTCTTGAACTAAAATGACATATGAGTGTATTTGCATATAAACCGGGGAAGCAAGATTGGATCTAAAGCCATCAATGGTGAAAAAATTTGGTAATTCATTCTAATGCCAGGTGTGAACTAATCAGTGACCAGAACAGTCATGACAGTTGTGATTACCAGGTTAGCTACCCAGTTGTGAAAGATCCATGCCACATTTAATCTGTCTAAATTAGAACCAACTACTCCACTGTGTCCTCAAGCTGAGCCCCCTCTACTCATCTGGATCCTCTGTATTGTCAATGGTCATCTGGCTCTCACTCTAAGGCAGATGCCATGAGGCTGTGTGGAGGTTAGATTGTTTTCTTTCCTGTAATAGTTTTTTTCTCACTTTTTCTCTTGCTATTTAAAGTTTGCCAAATGCAGCTGTCTTTCTAACTTTTATTGTTAGTGAAATGTGGTCTTCAGTGTTTTTTTTTATCTTCTTATGGCCCATTTTATGGTAACTGGAGATGGAGTGCATTTATTATGCATTTATTTATTCACACAATCAATCATACAGCCCTTCTAGAAGAGGCGCTTTTTCAATCTCACATCATTTACACCCTACCAGCGCAGCCGTCAGGAGAAATTTAGGGTTCTGTGTCTTGCCCAAAAAGTTTTGGCAAGCAAATGAGCTGGGGAATTGAACCACCAATCCTCTTGTTAGTGGATGACCCACTTCTGATCCATACATACCAATTATGAAAATGAATAATGGTGCATATTTAGTTTTTAATTTAATTTTGTTTTAAGTCCAAATCTCATCAAGGTCAGAAAGTGTTTAACAAATGCATAGTGAAGATAACATCAACCCTATAATTAATTTAAATGAGTGTCCCATTGCGCAACACATTCCTCATGAACCCATGAAATATAATTAAATCCTCAACAAGCAGCTCCTTGATAATACTATACTTTAAAATAATGCAAACCAGGATCAAAGCTATGTTTATCTTTAGCACAAAAAGTACACTGCAGACCATACAGGACACTTTTAGCATATTGGATGGTGGATTCAAGTCTGGCCCAAAGCAAACCACGCTCTTCATTCACAGTATGACATTAGAAGTACGGTCTTTGTAATATGGACGTTGCACATAAATCATGAATGACTACCATATGAATATGCCAACCTACTTGAACCTATCAGAGTCTGATCATTTCATAATTTCTCCGACCTATGTAGCTATATAAACTCCGGCACATCCCTCGAATCTTCGCCTGCTCATTCCAGCCCCCAGTGCTGTAAACAACACAGCCAACTATCTAGGTGGTCGGTTATTCTAATGCTTGCCATTGTCTCCTGTTTTTTCTGTAACTCAGATATCACTACTTTGAACTCCTACTCCTTACCTCTGATTGCCTGTCCTGCCACTACTATCAAATCCATAATTCAACCTGCTGCTCAGCCGAGACAAAAGTTTTACCTGCTTCTTCACTTTTTCATTTTGGGCCCACTACAGAGACAGACAACTCAATGCAACTATTCCAAAAAGGAAGCAGTGAATGTGTTGCAAGTGCTTTACGGCTACATTACTGAACTCCTGTGGCTGGCCCATGTTTGTGTAACAACCCCAACAGCACGTCTGCTGCATAGCTGCCACTGCAAGTCCTATCTTTCTACATTTTGTTCGGCTAAATGTGGCAAGATTTATTATCATATTAGCGGAATATATTTTGTTAGGCAGGTTAATTTATTCTTTTGGGGGGAGGGGTTTTATACTCTAACCAAGTATAGATAGAAATGTATCTGTTCACAATCACAATCACAAATTGTTATTTTATTTCAATAAGATTACTGACAAGACAATGCACACCTGTATCATTATTGTGGCTAGTTTCATCTCCTATGTTTGGGGTTAGCTTCATTAGAGACGTATGAATGGTTGTTTGTCGCTATACAATGTCAGCTGTGATCCGCTCCAGCCTCCCTACAACCTTTTAAAGACAAGCAGTATAGATGATGGATGGATGTTTCATGGATTTACATAAGTAGCTAGCTACTTATGTTGGAAGATGACCCTCATTTACAATCCTGATGACATTGATCTAATTCAAAGACTTTCTCTACCCATTTAAGCACAAAACCAGGTCTATTTATATCACTTAAATATCATGGTATTTTCATTATGCAGATATTCACAGGCACCAATGTGATCATGGATCATGTATGAAAAATAATTACTCTAAATTTTCTCAATACCAAACAAAGGGTTAGAAAGAAACACTGTATTTTTAACTTCTTGGACTGTGAGTGAGTAGGTGTGCGGGGAAGTTATACCCCCTGCACCACAGAGTTGCAACAATGGTGCATGAAGAAACTGGGCAGGGATCCAGTTCTACCTCTGCAGCAGAATCGGTGATACATAACTCTCTATCTCTCTCTGACTCCAAAAAACACACACACATCAAGAACAAGCTATTTCTCACTATTATCGGCCCGTGCATTTGCATGGTCCAAGTTCACAATGTATGGTTATTTTTGGTAATGTCGTGACCTCAGGTGCACAGCACAGTTAAAAACAGGACAGGTTAGGATTACATTATCAGTGCATTAGATAGGTCTTCTTTTTTTTTCCTCGAAATGAGAGTGCACTTCACTGTGATACCCTGGTAATGTGATACTAGAAGAGCAGTCTGCTAACCTCTCACAGTAAGAAACATGTGTCCTTGTGCTGGATGAGGCTGAATCACTGAGTGCAGCACATCAAATGAAATGCTGAGGGCGACTGATGATCAACTTTCTGGGAAAGAAAAGGAACATTGAGTAAATGTGTGCTCCTTTGCAGAATCAGGTATGGTTTAGCACACCTCACCAAACCTAATTATATTTGGCTCTAACTTAATAAATTGAATTAGCAATGAAAACAAATGTTTACTATTGACAGTGACTGGTTTTCTTGTCCCTTCGGAATTTATTTCTGTTAAATTTCCTCAGCGCCATGATTCAATTCATTTACATTTCAATATCCAAATGATTTTAAAGAAGCCAAGGGTGTATTTGGGAATATGGCCATGCAGTTTCTCTGAAAGGCCATTTCCTTTGTCTGCATATGAGGATTTAAAAGCTGCTGCAAAAACACAGCGTGTTAATGGATGCCTTTGCTTTTGCCACCACGACAAAACACTGAACCATAAAGTGAAACTGTAGGTATGTTATTTGCAATTCAAGTAAGCTATGCCATTAAAACATGAGACCGTATTGTTATTTGTAAGAGAGGAATGAGACTTAAAGCTAATTTTAGCTGGGTCTAGGTACGTAGAGAGCTACCTCGTTCTCAAATGATGTAACCTTCACTGCCAACATACTTCCATGCATCCTTTATGTTTGACTATGTCTTTATCCCTTAGCTTTCAGAAGATGTGCAAATAGAGACGAAATGCATATGTAATGTTGACTATAAATCAGCCACAAAAAGTGATCGCTCAACTACAAGGTTTTGCCAAATCTATAAAGACTGTCCCATTTAAATTGTTGAACTGTAGATGGATGCCTTGGGTGACTTATTGTTTAAATAAATTGTATTATGATTAGATTTAATGCTCTCCTAAAATCAGCAGAAATAATGTTCTCTTTCTGTGTCATGTGTTTGCTAAGGGAAATCCCAAATTGTCCCAGGGTTCATCCTGGATTCTTGGATTTTATACTAATCGTTGTGGAATGATCCAAATGGGAGATCACAATGCGTCCTTGAAAAGCTTATGTATATAATATATACATATATATATATATAGACAAATTTAAAATCTTTTTAAGTCGTTTTTATCATTTTACTTCTCATTTCAGTATAAACTCGATTGAACAAATAGTTATTATTGGCAATATTAATATATTCATTAAAAAATAAATAGTTGCAAAGCAAACGTGTGAAAAATTGTAATAGAAGAACAATTCCATTAAAAGATACAACAGAAGTAATAATAATAACCCTGATTATATGTAAATGCAGGCATGTGAATACTTGTGGTATTGCATTAAGCTTTCAGAGGGCCAAGAAGGAAACTCAGAGACAATGTACGTTGGATGTCTGGCCTTGTTTGTTGGATCAGGGAACTTGTCCCTGATCCAACAAACAAGGCAAATACAGCAGCTGGGGATGACAAGACTGTCTCCCTGGCCTAAAGAGCCATGTTGCCAATAAATAAAATTCTGTTGTCATCCCCAGGCAGTCCAATATGGTCTAACACAGTAGCATCCTCCCGATACTGCCTGTGAATATGTTACATTACATTTCATTTAGCTCACGCTTTTATACAAAGCGAATTACAATAATTGCATTCAACCATGAGGGTACAAACCCGGAACAACAAGAATCAAGAAAGTACAATTTACTTCAAGTATAAATATGTCAAAAAAACGTCAAGGCAGTATAGGAAGAAGTGTGGTGGTAGACTGACACAGTTTCAGGATCCTGACCACAGCATTTCTTGTCTCGCTCGGGAAGGGAGGGGGAAAGTGAGGAGCACTCAGCTGCAATGGTACTGACTTCACCTTTAAGCAGCGTTAGCCCTCAGTGAGTAACAGTTTGGGCCTCAGGCTGTTTTCTAACCTTCTGCCACAAAAGCAACGAGGTCGCCTGTAAACACTTTATATGTTGCACTGACGTGGACCTTGTAGATACTGCTGCGAAAATAAAAACCAGAAAAATAAAAAAGCACAGAAGAGAAGTGAAATAATTATAAATAAAATAATTTTGTCGACAGGTAATAACTCTGTTTAACTCTTAAGGCTGGTTCTTACACAAAATAAAAGATATTTGGCCTTTGGAAAATATGACCAGCATCTATTTTTACCCTTCACAGACCAAACTGTTAATTGAGGAAACAATTCATGACTGACAACTTAAATACAAAATTTGTGCCGCTCCAGTGGATCATGGATAATGATCAAATGTAATAAAACATTTATGATAACTCTTTTCAAGCTTTCATGTTGAGCCTTTTAATTATGGTGATGGTATTATAAAAAATTCCATAGCGTTTGATAAAACGATGTTGTAGGCTAGTCGTAAAAAATGGTACCAGTTCTCCAATATGACAGCTGGGCAGTAAACAATGATGGTGCAATTTAATTTAAATACCAGCTTTAAATTAAGGGTCTCTCTCTGTCTCACTCTCCCACACTTACTCTCACTCACACAAAGATAATATTCAATGTAAACATTTATTTTAAAAGATTTCCTCTTCTCTTCCCTCATATCGTGCCTCTTTCTACACCAGGCCTTCACACCATTCTTTCTCCATTTATCCTCTTTGCTCTTCTAGCTGCAATCATTACAAGAAACTAATTAAGAACAATGACTGAACTGAGTAACCCTGCGAGCGGACTGGGGCCTCTGCTATTTTAGGAAAGGTTTGCTGGTTGGGCAGTGTCGAGATATTCTAACTAGAGAGAGCTCAATCCCACAACGCCATCACAAACACACTGCGCTGGCAGAGAGGATTATCTGTGTCCTTGTATTTCTGTGGGGCAGCAACTCAGTGTGAGCACAGGCATGCAGGTAGCTCCTCACTGTGCTCTGTCCTGCGCTGTTCGTTGGTGCACTGAGTGCGTGGGTTCATTGATTGTATCTTTCTCCCGGCACTTTAATGGCCGTGGTACACTCGTCTCTGGACCAAGCATTAGCATGGTCAAGTTATTTCCTCTCAGGGGCTATTTCCACTGACCGAACAGGATTTTTCCGTTCACTCCTTCAAACTTGTATAAGAAAACAGCTATCTCTGTTTTTCCATTATTTCCTATACACTACCCGGTGGTGCAGGGAGCAAGAGGTGATTGGATGATGATCGATTTATTGGAAACACAACCGACAATTTTACTTGGATTCTGACATTTTTTTTTTTTTACTTTTAAGGCAGTAAATCTGCAGCTTAGTTCCAGCTGACAGCCCTTATCAAGGATGGTTTTGTAACCCCCTCCCCCCCAACCTACACACATGCAAGTGGACGCACTCACACATTTGTGTTCCCGCTAAATGTTACAGTAAATGTTCCAGAGAGTGAAACTAGTAACTTACATTTAGATGCAATGTCTGAATGATTATATAAATGCATGTTGAACACACTAATTACGCCCTAAGCAGTGATGGACAAACAAATACAGATTAGTATCATAATTATTAATGGTGTTTGGTTTTTTTCTTTTTATACATTTTTCCTAAGCAATTTTATCATTTCAGAAAATGAAAGAGTAAGCGCAGCCGCTTACTGTATATTGTCAGGCACTTGAAACCACTTCTCGTAATAAAATATAAGAAAGACTACAAGATGCTCTAGAACTTTCAAGTAACTGTAGCTTATGTTAAGATTTTATTCACCAAATTCCTATTTCCAAGGTTAATAATATCTCTTTCATTATTCTAACTTAATCTGACATATTTGACCTCATTATTAAAAAGATCCTTACATTCCATTGGGGGCATCAAGGTGCTTTTCCCCCTGCAGTAAAGGATGAGGATGACTTAGTGAGGGTGATTCCACAAATGCACACACAAACACACTCTCAGCGGCAGGTAATTGGTGTCATGAAAACTATCTCGTCAGTCCAGCAGAAGGTAGGAGTGCTCTATTACACCATGACCCACCACCTTACCCCTATCCTGCCCTCCATCCCCATCTCTCAGGTGTAGTGGGTGCTGTTCTTTTGAAACTCAGTCATTGTGCTGGACAGTTCTGTGATAAAACAATGAGTCTTTAGGGCACACAATAAGAAAGGATTGAGGGCCGAGAAATCCTGAAAAAAGAAACCTGACTGTCTACTGGTTGCCATTCAGGATTTCTCCTGCAGTATACCACTGGATTATAGTATAAAGCTGCAGTATTCCATTGGATCATACAGCAGAATGATGTCTACTTTGAGTCCAAAGAAGAGCACAGCAGAAAACTGTGAAGAAAATTGTACTGAACAGGCACCAGGTTGGTGGACAAATTGTGTGTAGCATGCAACATTTTAAATACTGAGATGGCATAAATGCAATTGGACAGTTGGCAAATCAAGTTCATTAGCCATTGTATTCAATCCGACTCCAGTATGCGTGAGAGTGTGTGTTCATGGTCCTCTCAGGAGAGTTTGGAGTCCCTTCATGTTGACACAGGGTTTGGCACTGCTCTTGTTTCCACATGTGTTCCCACCATCCTCTCTCTCTCTCTCTCTCTCTCTCTCTCTCTCTCTCTCTCTCTCTCTCTCTCTCTCTCTCTCTCTCTCTCTCTCTCTCTCTCTCACATTTCAGAGATGAGAAACTAATTTTTTTAATGTTCCACGTCTTGCTGTGTATGCTTCCTCTGTTAACTGCATAACTGTCACCCAAATCCCACCACTCACTTCCCTCTGTAAAGCCCCAATTATTTTTCCCTTGCACAGAGACAGTTGCTGACAGCTACGAACACCATGGACGTGTAGGTGTTCTTATGTATTATACTACATTCTAGTCCACTTGGGAGTCGGCTCATGAACACTTGGTGCCCTTGTAGCATAGCAGCCATTTGGATACTACATTGGTGGGTAAATGGACATCTGCACAGTGCCTTGCATAAATCCTTGCATTACGAAACTTTTGCCACTCGGACCCTCATTACACCCTTAGACATTTTCATACTCGCAGAAGTGTTAGGCTAGCTTGACTGTTAAGAAAGACAAATGTCTTCACTACCGACAAACATCTATTCAATAATACATCAAGAATAAGGTTTAAATCCCTGTCTCAATGAGGAATTCTGGCAAACTGGATGTCTTTGCAAAGGTTTAATCTTGATTACAACATTGAGCATTATATACACATAGGCATTAAGTATGAGTTCATAGTGGGGAAATTTAATTTGTTAATTGATTGTGGGATTCCCCTTCCCTCTCTCCCACAATTAAACTATCTCATTGATATGGACAAGACGTTGACCTATCCACTCCAAGAAAATACAAGCTTTAAGTATGTCAGACAAATTTAAAGCAAACAAGCAAACTCTCTAAAGAATGGAAGTTCTACTTTTCTCAGATTACAAACAAATACACTCACGTTCACAGGCTCCTAACAGACCTAACTCCTGCTGCATATCAACTGTGAATTAGAAACTACTGTTTCTCCTTTTTAGCGCATTGTGGAATTCAAGGCAACTAGCGTTTCGGTTTTTCAACAATCAAAATTATAAACATCCAGCCAAAGATGTAAGTGTGTAGAAAGTTTCAACCAGTTCTCATATTCCTGCTACAAACACAGCCTGAGTTATGACCAGTAGTTAATGGTGGATTTCTACCATGGAGTCATACTACCATCTGTTGACAATGTATAATTCAACATATGTCATTAAAAACATCTTTAAAGATAATATACAATTAATTGCTTATTTTTAATGTATAGCCTCCCCTCAACTATGAGCAGTTTTTAAAATAAATGACTCTTTCTATTTGCCAATTCAATAGTTTGTATAATGGTGATTGTCTTGACTGATCGTCTTCTATCTTGACATTTTTTGTTGTTGTAAACAGCTTAACGAGGTTGATATGGTGTCTGTTTAAAATTTAACAAGCCATGGTGGAAGCTATTTTTATGCAAAGATTAAGTAAAAGTTAAAATGTTTCATATAGGTTTAAATAATGGGAGATATTAGGATTGTTCCTCAGATTTGCACACCGTATCTTGGGAATAAAACAGATTTATCTGCCTTCGATAACTTTCTTTCCTTGTTTTGGGAGATTTAACAAATTATATAAACTCTTGATCTGGTCTTTCTGTACACATCTCAATTTTCTTTTGGCGCATGTTTTCCTAGTTTTGCTTTTGTTTGTATTTACAGGCCACATCAACAAAAACTAAATTAGCAGAGCAGAAATGCCTTGAAACCCATTTTATAACATTTTAACCTACAGGTTCAATCTTAAATTACCCATAAAGAGTTGAAATACCATTGCAATTCCATTTGCTTTGGTTCTGGCCAAAAGGGTCTTACAAACATTGGATAATCAAGAAGGCAAGGTCATCCTTAACCCTGCTCATGACATGTTTGATGTTGGTATAAAATAGTTAATCATCATTTTTAAAATCTTAGTCTATTCTTAGTGCTTTAGCCCTTTAATACAGAACATATTCTCTCCAACCATGGCCCAATATGATTCCTAATTTCACCAGCAACCAGCTTCTTGGCAATTATAAGTCATTTATCCTTTGATTTTAGTTAATAAATGTTTTTTTGTGGACCCACGTTCTTGAGTTTTGCTTGATTTGGTTTGTTTTTTTGGAGAAGAGGACATAGATGAATTGAATCAGGAGTTACAGCTTCTGATATTAGATTTACTGGATTCATTGTACAAATTTTTCTTATACAGAGTTGGTGCTTCCAGAATGTGTGTGTATTGGAAAAAATCCAAGATTTGCAACAAAAATCCCTCAAATTTACCTAAATCAGTCTCCTTTCACTCTCCTGAGAACAAGAAATTAGGAGCCTATAACCCTGCTCAACAACATTCCTTTCAACAGCATGGTCAAGACCTGTGCTGATTATTCAACCATCTTTAAACACAGATTTATACAGTGTGAAACCGACAGTGATGTTAACTCTTGACTTCCCAGATACAGGAAATATCAAGTTGCACAACACTAAAGGATTGTACAAACTGAAGCAGTTCACCACGCAAGTACAGTCTAACTGCTCCCAATTTAACCATTTATACTCTCCGGAGAGGCAAAATCAAACTCTCAAATTCGACAAAAAATGCATTGTTTTAATAGAATTTACTTACATTGAAAGTGCAGAGACACGAAAATGTGCTGGTGGTGCAAGATACAGTTGCTCCAGTTATCCCTTTTGGTCCTGATGATAGTTGTAGCAGCAGAGTATTCTATCCAAGAGTGAAACTATATATTACCTAGAGAGCTTGTAGCAGGAGCAGACAGCAAGCCAAATCTGGCTTTTCCATGTCGCATTGACAGTTTTGCCATAAGCAAACTCATTCTGAACGGCTTGAAAGTGACACAGCACAGGAAAGTACAAGAACAAGAACCTTCACACTAGGGCTCTGTCCCTAGAATAAATGAAGGGAAGGAGGGGGACAGTGAGGGAGAGATGGAGGAAGCGAGAGAGAGAGAGAGGCAAGGAGGGAGAGAGTTGGTGTCCCATAGACTTTACAACACCTGCTAGCATGACCACTTGTATTTAGCACACAATGACAAACACATAATGTGAAGTCTCTCCCTCTTATCCCTCTTTTAGTTTTAATGGAAAAGTAAGCTTCTAAATTGCCATTAATCTTATTAGATGTAGTTAATCATTTAAGATAGTTGTCACTGCTGAAGCAAGGAACACAAAATAACCATGCTCAAAAGGGACAATTTCTCAACCATACTACTATAAGACACCTTGCTGAAAAAAAGCAGTTTACATTGCATTAGATTATTGTGAAAAAGGGTTCCCCACCAAGGGTTAAATTGTACAACCAAGACATTGGCAGGAACCACTGACTTAAGAACAGACAAGACGTCGCCAATACTTCCAGTGCAGGAACAAACAAGAGTTGCTGTACAGCAGATGCTAAGGGCAGTGGCTGCAGGCTAAATGATAGCTGAAGGCTAGCAGTCTAATGCTAGCTGACTGGGACGCTAAAGGAAGCTTGCTGACTCATGAGCTGGCTTCAGGCCCGCACATTAGCAGCATTTAATCAGTATTTCCATTGGTTACATTTCCCATGGCAGTTCATGGAGATAAATAAAATAAATTCTAACGGCCAATCATCTCATCCAACTAATCTGTGGTCAGTAATTGTTGTTAGGTGAGGGGCAACGACACATCGAGACTCGAGTTTCAGTAATTTTGAAATATCTGTATGCACTCATTTCCATGCTGTAAACTGGCTATAAGGACATTCTTCAATTCAAAGTAAAATACAATAACAGTTTGTTTCTCTGCTTCTGTAACTCTCTCTTTGAAAATAATGAATCACCATCAGTGGAAGAGACAGCATTTGGCCTTGTAAACAACCAGCTGTGGGGATCAGCCACAAGGAAAAATCCTAATCTTGTTTGACAATTCCCCCGGAACCATTGTGTGTGTATGGGTATGCAGGAGTGTCATATTATTTTACTTAGGCACTGGATACTATTTTCAGTAACCTTGACATCAACACACTGTGCGCACCCATGAACACACACATGCACACACACAGACACACAAAAATACACACAGTGCTGTAAGTACTAACAAAAAAAGGATGACACATGAGCAAGAGTGGAGGTCTTCCCATGCCCCCCCTGCCCTTTCTGCTGGACTTGGACATCTCCCACAGGCTGAGCTGTAAATAGAAAGTACCCCCCAAACCTTCACACACACACACAAAGTTGGGTTTCCATGACTTCACAGGACAGACACTGACTTACATACATTTTCTGGAGACTTCACCGTACTACTACTTGCCTAAGCCAACTTTAACCTAAACTTAAACCCAACCAAACCCAAACCTAAAACATGTCTGGGTTTTTCTTCCTATTAGGAGCTCAGTAAAAGTCCCCATAATTGGATGGTGACATTTGAGTCCCCAGAACATGAGTAAAAGTCATCCACACACACGCATGCGTACAGAACTATATGCCACCATGTACTCAAACTGCCAACCCTACACAGTGAGACCGGCGCACATCAGCTTGATTCTTAAACAGAGATTATTCTTGTGAAATATCTGAAGTGAAACAGTTTGAAAGTATCACTTAAAGAAAGTTCATCACACACTGTCCTTGATTTGATAAAGAGCAATAGCTCAGATGATTTCCCCATATGCAACACAAAATCCAGCCTCTCTGCCAAGCTGATGGAACATTTGCAACCAATAATGTCAAAACTGATCACAGTAATAATTAATGATATGTCAAGAGAAATCTAGTTTGTCAGGAATAAGTCACTTCGAAGACAACACAGTAAATATGAATGTTTCAACCACAGACTGCATATTAAGATGGACCGTATTGCTCACAAATAGAGAAAAAAAAGTGCCATGATCGCCACCTGCTGGCTGGCAGCAGTATAGGTCATAAATCCCGCCTCTTGAGTAAAAGAGTGAAAGTAAGTGTATACAAGTGCATCTGTATTGCATTTACTGTAAATTGCAGATATTGCTCTGCAGGGGGGCTTAAAGGCCAATATATTCATTTTTGCTAATGAATCATAGACAACATTAGTATTAAAAGCTCATTACTTACAATCTGGCTAAACAATGTAGGCATCAAACTTAAATTGATGTGCTTGTGATTTATGGTTGGCAATGACAGTGGTATTTAAGTCCCTGCAAACTGCATATTCATATTATCCATTTTAAGAGCAAAGGATAATAATGTATAAATCCTGCTATGGACTGTTTAGATGGCTACAGTGTGTATACTGCAGAACAGCCTGCTTTGGATAAGAGGGACAAAGAAGACAACACAAGGACGACTTCAATGCCAAAACTATTTTATTAAATGACAAATGATCGTGACTACCTGAATGACCTCACAGTTGTATAGTACTGTGAACATCAATGCAGACCCACAGAGTACAGTGCCATTTCAATCTGGATTCTGACGGCTGATACATGTACAAGAGATCAAGGCTCCTCACATCTCCAGCTCTACTAAATGAGCTTTATGTATTGACCCCTATGACCTGCAGCATCACACAGACCCAAAGTCATTTCATATGTCTTTATTACCAACATGTATCAGTCACTGCCACATGAAATCCCGTACACCCATCCCAATTTATATAGCAGGTATATGACCTTAGTGTCTGGCTACCAATAAAAGGGTGACTAACAGGTGATAACATGAACCCAGGGTGAAGACAAATTACTACTGTCTATAAAATACTGCACAAAAAACACTTAATCCTCCAGCCTTCACATACATCTTTAACATAAAAAATACCATATGTAGCCACTCCACCAGTGTTGCTATTTTAACACATCTCATTCTGTCCAGATGTTTACTGTACACATGCTGACCCTGCTAAACTGACCCACGAACATGATTTTCTGACTAGTTCTTAGTGACTAAGCTTCAGGGCCCAGGTGGAAGGCTTTTTTTACAAGGTATTGTACTGCCTTGGATTTCTTCTATTTGTAAATATTTTGTAAATATTTTGATTCATATTTCTAGTAGACATATTATTCCTGCTACACGTTGACCTCTGTGGTTTGGTTCTTTTCTTTTTATCCTTACAAGACAAATGCCATCGTACAAAGATCTGGGCCTGATTTAAAAACAAAAATAAGGATATTTTTTCACCACAACTTTCCAGATTATATTCAGGCGCAAATAGAGGTTGAATTTTTCAGCAATAACTCACAAGACCTGTGTCATTCTTTGTTTCTGGGATTTATTTGTACGGTAACTAAAAACCCAAGAAAAACATTGTTTGCTGATGATCTATATTGAGCAAATCAATACCTGCCACTGAAAATTAAGAAATTAGCTATACCGTTCACAAACATGACGTTCAGTTCACTCCCACCATGCAACTTTAAAAAAAAACTTGCACACTTTTCTAATGCCAAAAAAACACACAGAGTGAATTCAACAAGTCAGCAGGAAAATACTTCGGTGATCAGTGAGGAGGTACCTGCTGTGCCTCATATGTTGCAGGAATTTTAAGCCTTGGAGGAGTATGAAAGAAAGAAATCCTCAAAACAATGCATATATAAGACATATACAAAAACATACAACATTTAGAGTGTAGAAGAAAGCCTTTTAAGTATCATATAAACCAATTTCAAGTTAGTTATCCAAAGGTTAGTCACTAACAGTGTCGTAATGAGTAATTCCTCAAAAGCAGAATACTGCAAGCTCCTTTGGCCTCACTGGAGTCTTTGTTGAGCAAAGGATTTGACCTGAATGCTCCCAACACAAACAGCCCACTGAAAGCTCCTAATGTGCGGTTTACGCGGCATTCTAGATTATTTAACTGCAAGTGTTGAAAGTCCACTTTCCGCGAAATCAAACAAGTTGACACAGCGTGGCTTACGGAAGCATAATATAACATGCCTTACATAAAAAGCGAAACAGTAGCACTAATCTGAATTGAGCAATATAAAGTAACAGAAAAGGTGGCTGCTTATTTAAGGGTAAAGTGCAATCTGGGAGCTACAATTTATACAATTAAACACACTGCACCCAAGTATTTGAAAGGCACTTCCGGCAAACTAAGGCTACCACTGTTTCTAGATAGGTGTTGCATAACTGCAGTAGGTAGGCAACTGTTTCAGCAGCAGTACTGCAAATATCTAAATGGTGAAACAAACACTTAAGAGTTGTGAGGTATAATCTGCCTCATTCTCTATCAGAAAGCTCTGGCCACTAGTCCTACGAAAGAGATTAGTGTCAAATTGAATGAAACAAGGGAACAGTAAGAGACAGACATACCCTCAGTATAAACAACTTAAAGCTAATTTATGCTCAAGAGACTTCTCTCCATAATCTGCGTTCATTTCATCCCTATGTGTGCACGTCTAATAAGAACTTACGGATATGGACAAAACAGACAAAACAAAACCATACCACTGGATATCGTGGGGGCCAGTGGAGCCAATAATGCAATTGAGTCGACCACAAGACACACAAAAACAATGTCAATCATGGCAGAACTTTTTGCGCTAGAAGGCACTGAAGGCATCTATATATTATTTTGCACAGGGACAAACAGATGCTTTCGCCGCTTTCTTAATATGTACATTATCTCAACCTCCTCCACTGTCGACATGTTTGTTGTTGTCAGAAACTCTTTAGTCTCTCTGTTGACTCTTTGGTCAATGATGGTGGCATCAGTTGAAGCGGATGCATCTCTTCTCTTACGTGAAGACAGCATAATTGAGCCTTTAGACATTGGCTAGAAAGGGCATTAAAGATAATTTTTTTGAAGAGGAAATATGACTTGTCATGCATGCACCACACAACTATAAAATCAAGCACTACAGAAAAACATAAAATAACTCAGAGCTTGAGCTAAGACTGGTACATTTGGACAGCTGAAACAACCCATCACATTTATCACTGTGAGATTTCACCATGGACAACATGTATTCCATCAAGCTACCGAGCGAGAGGGAGAGAGAGGAGGTGACAGATGAGCGAGAGAGAGAAACACGCAAGAAACATAATCAGAGGATCATTTTTCATCCATGTCTCCAGAGATCCGGTGAAGACCATAATGTCCACAAGAGTGATTGCGATTGTTGCAGTGAGACTTGGTCATGGTTGAATTTACTCTAATGCTGTGCCATGCTATGCAAATGACAGAGGGAGATGGAATCTGCAGCAGTAATTAACAGTCCTAAGGCTCATTAGAATTCATTTCATTAACGAATCTGGTATTGTGTGCTTGGGTAAACATAGTGGCATTGGGTTTTTGTTAGATTTGCCTAAATGCTGAATTGATTGTTGTTTCAGTTAACTGTTTTGGCCAAATACCTACTTGACAATCACTGAACTTTTGAACTAAACAACCTCTAAGAGATTTATAGTTGTTGTCAACGTGTTTGCCCCTTCACTGATGTCCAGAGCCGCTGGGATTTCACACATACTAGACAACAAATAACCTTTTACTACAATGCAAACACATGCAATGTAATTATGTATGCATTAATCATTGACAGTGTCAGAGGAGCAGTGCTACATGAGCTACTGTTCGTGAGGAAGATTAATGGTAATGGCAGGATGCCTTTCAGAGTCCGATTTTAATGTATATCCTCTTAAATTAAGGGAGAATTGTTTTTAAAAATGGGTCTTCACTCCTGTTGGCTCTTACACAAATTAGAATTTTTTATTTTCTATTCAAAGAAGTGGGACTGGGAACACTGGCAGGCCTTTACGGGGGAGCCCAATGTTCGAAGTTATCTTATCAAACCATCACAGATTTGAAATACTCTAATGTGGTTAATGATGTAATTTATGAGTTTGTCCAAACCGTCCTCTACAACTGTGTCTTAGAAACAGTGTGTCTCCAAATCTCTGGAAAATCTCCTAATCATTGATGGGAAAAAAGGAAAACACAGAAAGAGACAAGGTGTTAAAAACAGTGTGTGATCCTTATTCTCACTGGTTCACCTTGCACAATTTCACAGCAACCATTACAATTATTCTAACACATATCAAACATCCCAACAAACCATGAACTGCAACTGTGAACAACAGATAAATCGATGGTGTAATCACGGCAAAGGCCTTACTATAACAAGCTGCCTGTCTGCATACAACCATCAACACTTATCAAGAGCCCACTTCATTCAGCTTATTAGGATAGGAGTTAAAACAAACCTCAAGCAAGAGCAGGTAGGACTCCTCTATTACCCTGATTATATCTTCAGGCAGGCTACTTGTAAGTTCAGCTTTAGTTTGTGCCTCATGTTATATCATCACATTCAAGTCAACTCTGGATCCAATTTTCTTAATAAAATAAAAACCTGGCATGTTTAGAAAAGAAAAAACGAATTTACTGCTGTTCTGTAAGTATTTACAATATAATTTTGTTATATCTGAATGGTAATTATTGTTCTTATTGTACGAAAAGGAGAACCGTTAACCAATGTCTCTCATTTTGAGTGTATATCCTAATAGAGAGATAGAAATGATGCAAGTTCTTGCTTTGCTTACAAGCAAAAAAATATACAAAGTTAATACAAATAAATGTGCCATGATATAATCGTTTAATTAGGGTCACAATGTACAAAAGGTGCAAGGACGTCTGTGATTTCTAGCTGCCATGTCTGTTTGACCTTTAAGAAAAAGAGGTGCAATATATTGCAAACCAGATTTTCTGGGGGGGTGAATCTGTAAATATCTTCAAACAGCAAAGTGTTGTTAAACAATCTTTGCTCTGCTTTTGCACACGACAGACACAGACGGTCTACTTTGCTGCTCTCAGTGTCAAATACAGACGCATGTAGGTCAACCCAGCAGCCACCAGTCAATGTGTCCGCAACATTATGGAGGACATTATGCAACATACATCTTTAAAAGGGAAAAAGGAAGGAATATAAGAAAGTAATTGGCTGCATCCTTCATCCCCTCTCTGCATACCTGCGGCAGACTGCACCTCAGTGTGGCAACGACAGCAGAGTGAACGGGTAGCAACAGTGTGTCATTCCTGCCGACGCATCTCACTACGGATGCCATGCAGAGCATCTCCCGGAGTCATCATCTGACAAACTCAAGAGGGCAAAGACGCGTGTGTGTCCTCGCTATCTGCAAATGTGAGTGATGTCTTTTTCAGATCGGATGCCTCTTGACTTACCTGTTTCTGCTGATCCAGGAGGAAGCGGAGGAGGAGGAGGAGGAGGAGGAGGAGGCAGGCGCATCAAGATGAAGATACTCAGAAGACGAGCAGATAGCGGGGATCTCTGCTGGATCCGCGGCTCCCTCGTTCAGTCACGACTCAGTCCCACATGCGTTCATCCACTTTGCGCCGTGCACTCGCTGCGGGTTGTGCGCGCAGCCACTTGAACATACAGTGAATGAGCGAGCGGCTCCGGTGTTGTGTAACACCACCTGAATCTAATGTGACGCTTTAGTGGAGCATTGCTGGGTTCCATCAGTTCTCGGGGAAGCTCATTAAAGAATGGAAGTCGGTTGTCAGGGAGGCGATCACACGAATCCTCATGTACGTCCCGATAACACCACTTTCATATTGTTAACTTGACATTAGAGCGTGGATTTCAAGTCAGCTTTTTGAAAATGCCAGTAAACCAATCACTTCCTGAAACCATTCATTTGTTTATATTGTGATTAAACCAGGAATCATTTTGTCTATAAAATGAGGTGAAGTCTGTATTCCCCCCCCCCCCCCCCCCCCCCATATATTCAGTTTACTGTTATATCTGGATAGTAAAAGCATCAGATAACACTTATTATAATCATTATCGAGTTATTTTAGTTGCAGGTAGTATTACTTACAGGTAGAAGTTTTCTAGAACTTTCCTATTCACTGCAACTTCTTTTTCCACTTTTAAAACAAGACGTCACAAATAGCGAGCTAGCATAGAAGCTAACCTCCGTCTCCAGCTCAGGAGAGGAGGGGAGGAGTCCCGCTTTAGTTTTTCCAGAAAGTTCGGCCACATCACTTCGCATGTTTTTTAATAAAAGACAAAGTTTTTTCGTTCATTTTCTCGTACGTGGTCTTACTCGGCTCGGGTTTAGCCTAAAAATCGACTTCATTTTATCTGCTCTTCGCTTGATGGCTAGATACGTTACATGAAGCGTTCAGGGCACGTCGTTAATTAATAACCTGCGCCTTAAACTCAACAATGACACGTTGGTAGTTTCTGTCAAACACAGTTCCCACAAACAACTGAAAGCTAATAACATTCGAAATGCGTGAACACCCAAAATACGAAATACTACCCATAGTAATAAAAATAATGTTTAATAATAATAATTGTTGTCTTTCTTCCCATCCTGCTGACGTTGCATGAATGGAGCGTGAATGCTAATGCTAGCCATCTAGCATTGTCTAAAGCCGGACTTTGAAGGCAGGATACTTTTTTAAAGATGTTTCCAATTCCTCTGAAATAATTTTGTCCATAAAAATAGAATAAAAATAATATAAAACCTGACTTTTAAATATTTACATCAGTTTTATTTATTTTGATTTTATTTGTCAAGGGACCATGAACTATATTAAACGTAGATGTATCCATTTGGTCTATTGCATCATAGTTAGCTTAAAGGCTGGTTTACATCTGCAGTCCCTATATCCTTTACCCTTTATCTGTAAATAAAGTATTTACCCAACACAATCAGGTTATATAGTAAACAAGTTTCTATCAGTCATGAGTACCAGCACTTTAATCAGCATCATATCCTTATTTATTTGAGTTGGAGCCTTCTCTGAAATAAAGACAAACACTCTTCGGGATCACACAGGAAGAAAGCATGTTCCACAGTGGCAGAAATCACATGAGTTGTCGTTCCAATTAAATCTTTCATGTTGGAAATCAATGGCTGGATCAATGTCATTCCTAATTTTGAATGTTACTTCCTTTGCTTCAGGTAGGATCAGATAAAATAGGTATCATATACAGGAAGTGAATGCTGTATTCGCGCCCTCACTCTCCCTTGAGGTTAAGTTTCGCCTCTGATACATATTTTCAATTCAAATTCAACGATATCCCAAAACACCAAGGAACGTCCTAACCACAGTGACACATCGCACAATATCACAAAGACAGCGATTGGCAACAACAGGATAATATAGAATAAGAAACATAAAATAAAATGTTGTTGATGACTTTCTCAGACAGAGCTGGATACTGGAGCTTGGAATTAATCATGTTAGAAAACTCTATTCAAAATAGAGTCAGTACAATGACATATTATAGATTGTAATTAAAAGGGGGGTAGTGAAGGAACAGGGCCTACAAATCTTGGTTTTAGTTTTCTGTCTCTACCAGGTTTGTTTAAATTAAATGTATATATTTTTATTTATATGTATTATGCTGCAGCTGGGTCACACACCCTTCAGTCAAAACAACAGTCAGGCCTGCTGCTATTCATGCTCGTACCCTCGCAGTTAGTTAGAGGTTGTTTTTGCTGTCGTCATTCTGCAGTGGGGAACATGCTGGGTGCTGAAAATTGATCTACTGGCAGAGATTTAGATTTTTCCATGAAGTAGTGCACATGCTGCCAGGGTGGGCTGGTTGGAAATAGCTCTTATTGGTCGATGTGTTTTTGAAATCCCACCTATCATAAGTCTGATCAAACCATACCGTCACTGTAGCACACTGTAATGAGTTTTGTTGTCCATCATTAGAGGAAGATGACAGGGGCCATGTTCACTGCTCACTGTATTTCTGTGATGTCTGTCAGCAGATGCCTTACTGACCTGCTCTGTTACCCAGGCCGAGGTGTGCAGAGGCACAAACTGAGCAGCAGGAGCAGATGGGAGTGAGACGGATGAAAGGAGGATGAGACAGAGCTGTGTGCTTAATATTTAACCAGTGGAGCAGCATGTTGCTCCGCCCCAGGAGGAGCCAGTATCAAATCATCCCACCGAAGTGACACTGATTATAGATGCTGGAATTCACAGGTGGAAAAAAACCCAGTGTCAAGTACCAGACTGCTCATATTTTGACGCACAGGTTTTTCTTAAATACTAATTTACTCCACACTAGTTCAATCGGGAAAACTGAACTTAAAAATTCCCATCTGTAAAACTTTTTTTTTTTTTTTTCATTCTATGTCTTTATTAATTAATACCAAACTTATAAGATCAGCATCAGTACCCACACTGGAGTGATACAATGACAAAAAACATCTTTAGAAGAAATTTACTTTTTAGTTTGGTCACTGTCCATTCCACTGACATTGACTAGGTGGGGTTTATTTATCTTCTGCAGCCAGCCACCAGGTGGTGATCACGATGCTTTGGCTTCACTTTTGGTGTCCAAACTTTACACCATTTACCCCATCCTGCAGTCTGATTGGCTGTTGTTGTCCCCGATTCGTCAAGGAGACATATCGGTGAGCCTCTTGAATTGGGTTTTTGAAGAGTTCACACATAATCACAAACAATGGTCCCATGTAAACCAGGCATGAGATACATGTAGGTTCATAAGAGTGGGAAAATCAGCCTGGAGACATAATACCTCTGGCCATGGCTGCTGCTGGCATGGAGGCAATAAACTAGAAAATCCTAAACAAACAGAGCTCACAGAATGACCCCGTGGAAGATTAATACATCTTACAACATCCTAATACCCCAACTCACCAAAGGTCCAACCCCAAGTTTTTTTATTCTGTATCTTCTTAACTTTCTGTCTTGGTTTTATAAGACAAACACATTTTTCCAAACAGTATTTGCAGCAAAGTCAGTGACAGGTTTGTCGTCATACTGGGTTTCAATGAGCACAAAGGGAGAAAAAAACAGCGTGTTGATTCTTAAGTCACCTTTGATTTATTCCATTTGTCACCTAAAATAGTACATTATCCATTTGTTGCTTTTTTTATTACAGAACCCTTTGGTCCCTAAGGTACAGAAGCCTTAAAATCCATTTCATCATATAAATGCCTTTTCAATTGTCAAAGGATTCCCAATGCAATGAGGAGAATAGGTTTATCTTTTCAATTCAAAATGGTGTAGAAGCACAATAGGCCAAATTGGTTTCCCAGTTACGGGCCACAGCCATAATTACTCTGGACTAAGCTCACCTCAAATCAGCCATCGGAGGAGAGTAGCTGGCATGGTTTTTTATAATTAACTTCCTAAAGAAGAATGTCCATTGGTTATATTGATAATTCCCTCGAATCTTCTTTTCCAAGTTACTGACAAAAAAAATAACCTTTGGTTTTTCTTTGGCCGGGGGGGGCTACACATCTGTCCAGCTACTCTTCGTATAAACATTCCCTCTATTGTTGAAGTGTACCCCCCTGTAGTTCAAGGTGTAAGTCTCTGTCCAGAATAAATATAGCTCAACGACAAATTGTGCTTCCTTGGAAAACCAGTGCCAAATTAAAAGCGGATGAGAGAAAGAGAGAAGAAACAAACAGACTGAATCAGAGATATCAGTAATTGTCACGTCTCAAATTGTGTTTAAACACATAAAACTCTCAAGTCCTCTTCAGTCCTGATCATTTTCTGCCTGAAGAGGATATTTAAGGACATGTGTGATAGTGATTATAGGTAACAGTTGTGAACCTGCTTTACATCAGGATTTCCAAATAACCATTTAAACACATGGCACGCAGCATGTTGTCATAAATCCACAGTACATCAGTAGATGAGGGTACTGGGACTATAGTAGGTAAAAACAATATTCCAGGAACCTGTGATATATCTGAGACAAATGTTGATGGTAAGATCCTCAGGATTTATGCTTCGGCCGTTGTAGGAAGAACTCTCACAAACAGAGTCTTGGTGTCGAGAGATTTTACTGAGGAATCAGCTGGCAGCTCTGAAAAACAGAAACCAAGATATGAATAGAGTGCTTGATTGATATGATGTGATCAAAAAATCATAGAAATAATAAAAACCTTAACCCCAAGGGAATTTAGTTTTGTTTATTCAAAATAATCTAAGAAACCACGGAGTATCATTAAGGAGAAGGCTGTACATCATTTGCAAAGTTAATAAGCCTAATTCATATTTACTTCTCCAAATCACAACCCATGAAACAAAAACAAACAGTCACACATCAATATACGATAATAACAACAGAACAAATCATCTCTTACAAAAATGTAACATATGTTTCAGGTCACAGGGGACATGAAGTGAAATGCATGATGGGTAAAAGAACAGAAAGACTGAATATTATCAATTATATCTGACAACAAAATGCAGCCAAAAAAAAACTGTCACTTGCATGTCTTGTGTGTGGGGACCGTTTTATGAAGTACATCCTACATTTGTCAATGTTTGTGAATTGGCAGCCGTGCGTTTCTGTTTCTTAATCTATTTTAAGAAGTAGTGAAATGTGAAAGAAGTTAAGCATTTTCATGTCATGCCACTTTTTACTGTTAGTCTAATACAATGAAGGGAGATATTTTGTGACTCTTACTTACACATGGATAAATGCATCAATCAATCACATAAATAACGACAATATCAAAGTCAAAGGGGTAATTTCTCTTTACTTTTGATACTTTCACAATAATAATTAAGATACAACTTTAGATTACGTTAACTTAATTTTAATAGAGTATTTCAAAGCGTTCCTTGGATATGAAAATGTCGTGTAAATCCCTAAATACCCAGGTTGAGATATGATATTTTAGAACATAGTTCATTGAATTCATAACCTTTTCTGGAAACTACTTTTCTTATCAGTGACGTTAGATGATGAAGGTAAAAGCTGTCTGAAATCAGTTGAAAGCCGCAGTGGGATGGGATTTACTTGTGTGGAGGAGCTGGGTTGATTTTAATGTTATCTGCTATGGTCAGGGAAGTTAATCCATTCTAGACCATATATGTATGTATCTTATTTCTGAGTACAGTTAAAATGATCTACTGTGTTAACGCCAACACGCAGGTCCTCCAGTAATTTGAATCTTATCACATAAGAGCTTCTCTCCTTCTGCATTTTGTAGCTCTGGATGATCGTTGTTTTTTTTTTTCTATGAGAATGTTTCCCCAGAACTGAGGGAAATCTTTTGGAAACCTTTTGGGAACATTTGTTTATTCTTTGTCAAATTTGTGCCAAATTAGCGATTAGCCATTTATGTTTGTAATGCATTAGTGCATTTACGCTCCATTATAACCGGATACTTTAACTCTGAAGGAAACATGATTAATCTTGGTCTTTTTCTCTGATCGCTAACTACATTCATGGGCAAATTTTTGTGTTTGTTTGCCTCACTCTTTTTGTCTATTATAGACAAAATCCTGTAAAGTTGTCAAATCCCCAACCATGTGTAACCAGGAACCACCGGGAACATAACAAATTTCACTCCCCACCTCCCACCTTAATGTCGTTTCCATCCAAATGGAACGTAAGAGTCTTCTGCATGGATGCTAGGGTTCATATGATATCAACCAGTTGTGTCATCTTACCCTGAGTGAGGTCCTGGTCCAGGTAGAGTTTGAGCAATCTGCTGCGAAGGCCAAACACCTTGGCGGCTTCAGACAGGAGGCCTGAGTAGTCGAGCCCATTCTGTCCCACTGGGTTCACCAGCAGGAGGGTGCCCACCTCTCCTGTCTGGCATTCTAGTGGAGAGGATGAGAGGATGAGAGGAGAAGAGACGTGAACCAGACAGACTTTATCTCCTGTATAAATGATCGGATTAGGTCTGTTTACAAGTCCTGAGAAAGTATGTGATGATGCCAAGATTGAGCCAAGACAACAATATGGACTCCATTATCAATCTTTGCAAAGGCTTGGATAGGCTTATCTATGTTTATCCATCATAATTGGTTTTTGTACACGTCTTTACGTACTTTTATTTGACAATTTACACTGTTACTGACTGTTTTAGTGTGATTAAGGATTTTTAAATGAAAGGATCAGATCTGTTGCAGCCATAATGCAATATTTATTAAAATAAATAAGGCTTTGACTGGTTTGTTTTTTTCAGCGGATAATAAGATGAAATATTTTTACCCATATCATTTACAATTGAGAAGCACTGACTTATTAGTAATGAGTGATTACACATGTATCTGTGTGTCTGTGTCTCTCACCAGCCGGTTGTGCATTGCAGAGCAGCAGATTCACGTAAGGACACAGGAGGGCGTCGGCGGTGGGGATGGGGCCGGGGGACGAAGAGCCTGAAGTTACTGACAGAGTTTTACCACTCAAAGCATGAAGGTCCGTTTTGCTGGTCAACTCTGTCATGAACACACATGCACACACTTGGGTTAGAAGTCAAAAATAAATGTTTAATTTCAGCTGCGTAACTCTAGAACTCCTGAACTGACGAAACTAGAGGTTTAAGAAAATGTCTCCAGCTTTAAATTCTTTTGGAGTTATACATTTCTCACCTTTAAAGCATTTTGTCAGTTTCATAGCTTCAACACAAGATATGAGGAAGACTTTGGTGATAGGATAACTAACAGTCACTAAGGTCATACATGTTTCTGCTGTATCAGTAATATAATCTGTTGGTCTCAGACAAATGAATGAATGTGTTTCTGAGTCAGATGATATCTCACCAGTTCCGCTGTTGAAGAATCTGAGCTGGGTGTTATTTGTTCCAAAGATGCTGCTGCACACTTTCTTCAGCTTGTCCACATCTAGCCTGTTGTCTCCTTTGGGGTTCTCCAGCAGCACCACTCCCTCTGATTGAGTAAACAGTGACGGTGAATTAATAAGTCAGTGAAACAGCTCACAGGGTTCATTTATAGAGAAGCAAAGGTGACTGAAATCCAATACTTTGGAGTTACTTTGAAAATAGTAGAAAACAACTGAGTTGTACATATTCTATTATCTTAACAATCAGACTATTCAGTTTTCTCAAAAAGGAAAAATCTGTTGACAGTTTTAACAGTTACACACATTCTTGAATAGAGTTAGTTTTTTGCCAGATGCAATACCTTGCTCTTTACTGTTGACCTTCACCCTGAGGTTCACATAGTTGCAAGCTGGTCCATTTAAGGAAACACGTGGGCCAGAGGATCCCTTAACGATGACCAACTCCAAGTCGGCCCCCTTCAGCTGCAACACAGGGGGGAAAAGAGAGCATGAAAGAGGGAATGACAGAAATCGCATATCCTGATACACCTGATATACAATAAGTACATTTTTCACCAAATTGTCATCCACACCAAAAGAAATGCTTGAATAAAGTGTAACACGTGTCACTGCAGAGGAAACAATAACCCTGTATCCTTTGGGACTCATTTCATACCTGAGTCTTTTCCTCTATGATGACACTGGCAGTGTTGAGAACAGGGAAGGGCAAGAGCGGAGCCTTGGTGGTCGCCAGGATGAAGTCAGTGTGAGCCTGGATCACAGAGTCCAAGTGCTCCCCTTCTGGCTGGCAGCGGTAGTACACAGTTATCTCATCTGATGGCACCAAATGGCCCTAGGGGGAGAGAATGAGACATGGGTGGAATGTTTTATGTAAACAAATTAAGTAAAGCGCATAGTATTTGTGTTATGTGAAGATGTATTATTTTGCAACCCCAGGGATGACGAGTCAAAAATGAGTAAATGGGATAAAAGTAATGTTTGATTTGTCTTTTCAAACAACACAACAATCTGCCATTTGGTCGGAGAAAAACTGTTTTCAGATTAAAACTAACACATCTCAATGTAGTAATTCTCTACAAAGGTTTTTGTTGTCCTTTGTAAGAAAACGATATCTGGAGGAAACGATTACTGGAGAAGTAATCTACCCCCTGTATGGGATGAAGAAAATGGAAGGGCGAACACAGTTGGGATTAAAAAGCAGAAAACACACAGTAGTAGAACAAATAAAGGAAGAATGGAACAAGGGGAGATTTTTTATTGGATGAAAGCCCATCTATTTTGGCTTTGTGTACTGTCAGCTTCCTCTAACCTTGACACATTCAAACACATTGATCTCATCCTAATCTGCAGTGTGCAGCCGTGCACATGTGTGCGCAGCAACACACATATTTTGTGTACAACAAACACGCACACACACACACACTGATGCAGTATGTAGCTCAAGGGCAGAAGAATAAAGTTAGCTAGATACAGAGGAGCAGTCAATCAATGAGAAGGTTTATAAGCTTTTCCTGCCAAGTCAAGGTACTGACCCTCCCCTGAAGGGGCTGGTACAGTGTGTGTGTGTGTGTATGTGTTCACACCTCAAATAGAACTACTGAGAACTCCAGATAATGAGCGATCCAATAAAAAGGAAATGCTGACCCCTGTTTCTCCACCGTGCATATGCTCACAAACAAAACACCAACACCCACGTAAACATTGTTAAAGACACAAATACAACAACTACTACCAAACATGTCGAAGAAAAAATTAATTCCCATCCCCGGGGTGGAAAATTCCTCATAGATCTCAGTTTGAAATAACTGGAGGAATTTAGCTTGGCCAGGAGCCAGTGCACACCACTGCTATAGGGGGACGGAAAAAGCTGTTTGTTGCTTGTGAAAACAAGGGGCTGTTGGCTAATCCGTCTTTACTCCCCAGACCACTTCAAAGCTCCAACATTAGAATCTGAAAGAGGCCAGACTGTAATTAAGCTTCCATTAAGCCTGCCTTATGATGGAGAAACTTCTTACTGTGACGCTGCAGTGGAAAGATTTAAAAAAGTGCCCCGACCAAATTAGCATGGGACATAAAGAGGAAGGGGGGGGATAAAAGGGAGAAAGTGAGGGAAATATAAATTAAACAGAAAAATGTTATCTTAATAGTATTGCTGCATCTAACATCTTCTTTCATTATGATTACTTTATTGCTTTATTGTAAAATGTAAGACAAAAGCTTAACATGTTTTTCACACTTTACCGGAGGACAACCAACGCTCCAGTAACTGACTAAATATAATATGGGGTGATCTGAAAAGTAAATATAATTAACTAAACAAATCAATTAATAATATTGCCATTTAAATGACCTCAATGGGAGTTCAAAAATATGTGTTATTTCCTTTGATGCAAAAATCGAATCATCTTTTCCAAGTTAAATATTTCCAACTTATTCCTTTGCATTTCCTTTAGTTTTGGCAGATGTTTTCTCCATTAAATTCTTGTTTTTACATTTCCAATTTCCCTAATTGTGATAAAATAATGAAATTGTTGTTATATTATAACTTAATAAAAGGATTTATATGATCTGATACTCGACTCACTGATTAATCATCTCATAGAGCTTCTACAACTGTATTTATATAAAACCTTGTTAGCGCAGTGACTGTGGGAAGTAAACTGTACTGGCAGGATGAGGGTGTTAAAAGTTTAAGAAGGCAAAAATAATGTTGTTAGCATATGCCAAACAAGGGAAACCTCAAACACATGAAGTGTTTCCTACTGGAGAGACTGTATTATTTATTTTAGATTCATGCCCTGTCAGAAGAATCCACCAGGAGTGGAGGTGCAGGTTGACATCAGTCTTTAAAATACCAAACAGAATCTTCTGAGTCATGATTCTTCTCTGTCACACTGTCATACATTCATTATTCACTATGTAAGCAACAGCCTTGGAAAATATTTTATCTTCAACCACATCTCAAGTGTCCTGACATAGTGGAGTGGTTTACTCACTGTGGCACGGCCCTGACTACAAGTTGGGCAACAGTTTCAATTATGTCAGATTGCATTCATTACACACGGGATTGTAACATTCAGTGCTGGTGTGTTATGTGTCACTCTTGTCCAGCGCTAATAGAACTCCTGAAATTCTCAACCCACCTTCTTGCGTAGTTTCTGAATTCGGTTGATGACTTCTCGGGCAACGCCTTCGTCCACCATGGACTGGTCAGGGGAGACATCCAACAGCACGAGGGCCTAAAGACAAGGAGGAAAAATTAAGATTAAAGATTTAACTGGTCAGACAATAAACAGACCATAAACAGTTCTGATGTCTCTAAACTGATATGGTTATCTGCTATTTTTTACAAAAAAAGACAGCCTCATATTTACAACTCTCAGTTTAATCATGTTTGATTTAGTAATCTACAACATAAATCTGTTATTAATGATGAGTACATTTTAAAAGATTTGTACTAATCTCTTCATATTTGGATTCCCACCAATGATTGTAGTTTAAAAAAGGAAGACATGACCGATGAAGCCAAAACATTTTGATCCTCTCCAGGTGG
Organism: Pleuronectes platessa; assembly: GCF_947347685.1. Taxonomy (NCBI): domain Eukaryota; kingdom Metazoa; phylum Chordata; class Actinopteri; order Pleuronectiformes; family Pleuronectidae; genus Pleuronectes; species Pleuronectes platessa. The sequence goes on along the minus strand of NC_070627.1, from coordinate 10,450,441 downwards.
ATGCCTGCCGTATATGTCATAAACCATGTCACCTCCAGGTTAGCGGATGGGACATGGGCCAAAACGAAAAAATCGGAGTGAATGCAAACTTACATTAACAGTGCAAGACGGCGACCTGGAGGGAAGTGAAGATGTGTTGTACAACTTTATGTATATTCATTTAGTTTAACATCCAGAGATAATGGGAGCAATTCTTTATGGAGATGCACAGTGATAGCTGACTAAAAATGGATGTGTGCAAACTGTAAAATTAATTTGGGAGCGTGTGGGCAGGTATAAAAAATAAAACAAAAAACAGCCTGTCTTATCTCTTTTAAATGAAATGGTTGATAACACAACAATGACCAAAATTGCAGCCACGGCACTGAACCAGTGTTTTCCGTCCGAAGTAAATCAATCATCAATCAATGACGAGTGAATACTTGTGAGAAACTCAATCACTCATTAGCTCAAAGATGTGTGTCCTGCTGTGGACCGCTGGCTGAGCTCAGAACAGACCAGACGACGGGTTCACAAAGCTCCAGGACCAGCGGTATCTCGTATTGTCCAAGGGACTGAGAAGGTTTATTGTTGTTCAGAATGAGGTTTATAAATGTGTTCATATCATCCATATCGTTTTGTTTTGATAGTTTTATAGTATAAATGATTAAGGACAAACATGACATTTAGTAATTATTTGTGCGTCAAGCCATGTATATAGCTCAAACATTTATAATGTGAAAACTGAAAGGCAAAATAAGAAACAGAAACCTAACCAAGCAGCAATAATGAAAATGTTGCATTCTGTGCAAGTCACTAAAGTAAAATTAGTGTCATGTTGAGCAGGACAGAGCTGCTGCCAGCCCTGAACGCTTTGCCATGGCAAGGAGGAGGGAACGAGATGACACCGTTACAGAGAATAGTACTAAAAAGGAACAGAGAAAAAGAACAAGAGGAGAGAGAGATAATAGAGAGAGACAGACAGATGGGAGCTAGAGAGTCGGTGCGAGCGAGCGAGAGTGACAGAGAATTAAAAAGCCAGCTCAGTTAACTAGTATGAAGGTGCAGCCGTGTGTTGTATGTACGGTTGGAGGAGCACTGATTAGAGAGGGCCTGTGGGAAACGCGTACATGCTGGATTCCACTTAGCCTTGAAATTATTTCATACATCACACTCACAGTAAAGACACATTAATGCGTTTACAGTATATGGCAGCTTGTGCTGGAGCTACAGCAGAGCAGCATTTACTTTTTCAGATCCAGTTACGATTCACTTTGGAGCTCGGTTTGCACAACAACAGTCAGTAATGTTGCAATAAAGAGAGAGGTCAGTGTGTGTGTGTGTGTGTGTGTGTGTGTGTGTGTGAGTGTGTGCGTGTGCGTGTGCATGTGCGGAGCTGTACCTTTAGAACTGTTCTAGAGACAAAGGTAACTATGCATCTCATTAAAGGGTCTTGGTGTAATGAAAAGTGCATGACCTGTGCACGTTTTGAATAAATAATTATTCTCAATATTCCTGATATCACACTCGCATTGAGAATATGAGTGGTGACTTTGCATTCAAAGTTAAAGTGTTTCACAGATGTATCTAATCTGAACACAACTAGGTTTAAATGTATAGCAGAAATGTACCTGTGCATCAGAGTGGGCTTCATACTGTGCAGCGGAGTCTGAGCTCTGGTTGAAGGTGTACATCAGCCTCAGGTCCTCTTCATGGAGCTCGTGTCCTTCCACCACAATGGTACCTTAAAATGATATACAACAATTATGAGGGAAACATTCAGAACTACAGTTATTATCATGACAACAAAAATATGTAAGACTTATATGTATGTATATATACATTTTTATGAATTCATAGAAAATAATATGCTGTTCATGCGAATTTCAACACTATGGGTCCCTGTTTTGTTTCACCGTCATCATAATTTACCATAAATTATAGAGCCGATACAAACTGCACCAGGGGGTACATGAAGATTAAAACCATATTTAATAAAGAGTGTGTGAGTTTGATTTTAGTATCTGATAAAATCATAATTGTGATCAGCTCGGGGACAAAATACATAAGTAAGGGTTTCGACTGAAGATGTAGAATTGTTTCGCATTTCCTGTAAAAATCTACAAATACCTTGATTCTAGCAATAGAGATATGCATATTTGTCTACAATTTTACAAGAATAAAAATAGAAAATAGATAATTTACTGAGAATAAAACACCACCTATTATGATTCAATTAAATGATGATAATGATAAATGATGACAATGATAAAACTATTTAGCTCTCCACCATCCTCATAATTTCATTTAAATAATTGCCAACTGATTGCGTGAAATTATTCTAAGTGGCAGGAGTCTCGTGAGGAGGATTCTGGAAAAGGTGTAATTAAACCCAGCCTTTCAAACTAAAGTGCTCTTTTAACAGCAGACAGCAGGCCTAGGCTTTGTTTTGAATTATCTGTGGTCTGAGCTGGTATTTACTGGCATTTTAACATCCCTTACATCGCAGTGTCCTCAGTCACATCCAGAGATCAGAGCTGTTAAACAATACAGCAAACTCAATCTAGTCAGGTTTATATTTCCATTTTGCCAGTGGCAGCAATTACCCATGTCTGTGTTCTGACTAAAAACCATGACCGGTGCTATGCTCTCCTCTTCACTTCTCTATACCCGGAGGCTGGGTGAAAACAGACACTCCCATCCCCTCTAATCCTAGATTTCCACACTTTGATTTCCTGTGTCCCTCCCTTCTCCTCTGCTCTGTTCCACCCTCTCTCTGAACCCATCTTCTTTCACCCCATCAATATGATGGGATCAAAAGGCACGGGTATGGAATAATGATTGATAAAAGCAAAAGGCATGAACCCACAATCATTTTCTAGCCAACTTGCATTCCTTCTAGTCTAAATTGGAACACAGCTTTTGGACTATGCTGCAAGGAATTGCTTGAAAAGGTTAAAAGGAGCCGCTCAACTAAAGAGTGTAAGCACTTCCATGGTCTCATTTCACTGATACTGCTTCAGTCAACTTCAACTAACTGATCAACTACCAGATGTTCATCTTGTCCACCAGTTTTCTGTTCTTGCTCAATATCTTTGAAATCGTTGAGGCTTTGTGAGTCCACTTGACCTTTGAGCACCAAAATCAGTTCTTCTTTCAATCCAAGTGAATGTTTTTGCTGAATTTGAAGAAATATCGCAGCCCTGAGAATTGGCATACAAATAGATGCTGAATTACACGGCACATTAGCACTTTAAAATAGGTCTTGTACTCTATTTATTAAATTGCAGCCCGATGCTGCTGTACACATTTTCATCTGAGTGTCCCCTCTCCTTCTTTTTCCACCATCCTCTTCCACATCTAGCTCTGTCCTTCCATCCTTTCACTTTTCCCCTTCCAATTGGCTGGACTTCAAACATACAAGTGATTGGAAATGTTCAGTTCCCACAGCCAAGCTGACCTCCACTGCTTCCTTCCCCAGAGACTCTGGGAGCTCTCCTCGTCTTTCTATAATTGGAGAGACAAGATACCTTGCACTGCTTTGATCCGTACTCCAGCTCTGATTATAGTTTCACAAGGGTTATGGTCAAATATGAATACACAAAAAGGTTTGTCAAATTAAAACTAGGAAACTGCGTGAGACTGGTTATGTGCCGACAGGTTTTTGGGATGTTTGTATTCTTCCCAACTTTGATTTTAGGATTTGCGATCATAAATCGTGTGCTCGTTTTGCCCACACAGAACCAAACCTGTCTTCTGGAAGGCCTCTAGCTGTTCGTTGGTGAGCTCCTTGATAGAACCCATGACAGATTTGAAGGCCCCCTTTAGTCTCTTCCCCAGCACCATGTGGTCCGGCTCAGCTCTCAGACTGATGCCGTACTTGTCCTTGTCCGTTGACAGGGTCAACTGTCGCACATTTAGCTCCTGGAGGACGGAAATTTTAGAAAAGGTAAATTCACTGTCTTGTAGTTGGCTGAAGAGAGAATATACATACGTACAAAGGATGGACAAAAACGAACTAAAACAAATAATAAAAAAATATATATTTGTATATGAATGTAATTTTCTAAATAAAATGTACGCAAATCAGGAAAATAAATAAAAAATATCACTGAACCTCAAACTATAAATATAATTCCCTTCGAAAACTTTTTGAAGGCATGCCCAAGGCATGTGCTGTAGAGGGAAAATCTAAAAGCTGATCACAGAATCAAACCCTGAGAGAGTAACTCAGCCATGAAATCAACCAGCCTGTCTTTAAATCTCATATAAGCTATTCATCCTTTTCAGTCACTATCTTTCTGCCTTTCAATAAAAATTGTTTTATCCTTCAATCTTAATGGAGAGAAATCTGTGATCCAGTCATATCTGGTGAAGCAGCAGAGACGCTTCTGTCAGTCAATGCCACTGAAAAGTTGAGGCTAGTCATCGAGACCGAGCTTTAGAATAGTTGACCTGCATGGAGAGCAACCAATAAGCGGCCGTAGTGGGATGAGTAGAAGAAAATAAAAGGGCAGTGAAGGGTTGATGGAAGCAGCTCAATTTCAGATGAGCTTATTTCTAAGTGCCCAGATCGTGATTTGGGGGTTTTCTCTTCACTTTTGTTCAACTTGTGTTTAGCCTGATGCTTTTGACAATAAAACTTTAATCAACAGAATTCAAAATGTACATTTAATTGCAAATGCTACATTTCGGTGTCTCCATGTTTTTTGCAATTCAAAACTTTGTCTGCGGAGTACAATCTTAGGAAATGGTCGAAAACTTGAAATATGCCAGTACTAGTATTGGTGCCAGCTGCGCCAACTATTCTATGTAACAGAACAGGAAAACATTTCGAGTCCAAAGATGAGATAAAGGCTTTGTTAAGTTCTGTTAGAGTCAAACTGACAACTTGAATTATTTCAGACGTGTGCAAAAGCCTAATCAAAGTTTGTAGAAAAGCAAGTCAGCCATGAAATGAACCAATAAGTAATTCAACTACTGTTGGCAACAATAGTTAAAATTAATTAATTAATTTAAAACACTTAATTATCACAATTATCACATCGAGGGTGAAAAGGGGTGCTGGTCAAGAGATAGTGAATTATTGTTAAATTCAATCAATACGTTATTATGTTGAGGCAAAAGAAATCTAAATGAATAATAAGGAATTAATTATTAAAAACAGATAATAGATAATGTGATGATAATAGGGTGAACTCAAACTAATCAGGCAGATTGTGAGAAGCTCGGGTCTCTCTCAGGGCTGCTGGATCCTAACTGCTCTCAATTCAGTTCAAATAAACCCTGTTTATTTGAGGGAAGTTTGAAGCCAGTGAGGTTAAACTGTTCTCCCACCAGGAATGAAACAGGGTGAGAGATAAGAAGTCGCTTGAACTAAGATAAATCTTCCACATGTGAACCTTGATCTGAAGCAAGCTGGACAGATTGATCAGATCTCGATCAGATCTCAATACTGTACCAGGTGTAAACTAGATAATCTGGAAACTGAACTCAGTCATTTTTCAAGCTGTTTGTGTGAAAGCGAAAAAGAGACGATGAATTGTAACGATACTGCAGCAGACAAACTGATGAACGGTAATTAAATGAAGGGTTTGTGTGCATCATTTTCCAAGTCAACTGCTCCACCCCTCTTTTTCAATTAACCAGAATTTCAATTACAGTGGAACATACAAACAGCAAGAGGAGGTGATCCCCCTCTGATATTCATCCCTTCAACCAAGTAGACAAACAGAAGTGGCAACAAGGATCTTTACACTGTTTCTCTTTAACTTATACATTTAATAATCAAAGAACATTAGATAAAAAAAAATAGAATAAATGAATTAATAAAATACATAAGATAGTTAACTTACTTCCAGGATGTATTTCTGCAGTGACTGGATGTCTTTCAGAGCCTCTGGATCCTGGCAAATAACTACCACCTCTTTCAGTGGGTACTGAAATCAACATCAGATGTTCAACAAAGCACAAATTAGAGCAGTTCTAATCAAAATAACAACCAACCTACACCAAACTAGAACTGGTTCTCTAATATTTCAAACAAGAGACATTTACAGCTAAAGAAATCCGACTTTTGAATGTGCAATTACATATTTCTATGGTATCATATATCCTTAACTTTACAATCCATATCACAAGGCATAATATATTTATACATATGTTTGAAAATAATAGAATTTAAGATATTGTTTCCTGTTTTGATGAACATTGCAGTGAATCAGTGAATTAAGTAAAGCTGATGACTTACCTTGACGGGCAGGGTCTTCCTGTCACGGATCACTCTGCCCAGCTCAATCACAGACTGCATCTGACAGACGGCGCTCTCAATGCGCTTGTCAATCACACTCTCCCTGCAAAACAGATGCAAAAGTAGTGTCATCACATCGTGAGTTGTGTTAGCATGTTGACTAAAGAGAAAGGTCCGGAAATGTCTGGAGCAATGTCTCGGACATTTGCGTTCTCACAAACAGCCCCTCTGGGAAATTTCAGGAAAAGGTCAGGACTTCTGTGCATGTCTGAAAGGAGCTCGAGTCAGGAGAAGAGAGCTTAAACTAGGAGTCATTAGCGAACTTTCTTCATTTGAGTTTATTAAGGGGGTGTTATATGACCTGTCCTCTACTTAAAATAACAACTAATCTTCTTCGGATAATTATTTTATTTTCTGTGACATTTTGCCCAATCTCAGGCCACAATCAGGGGAAAGAGGTGCTTTATACAGGGACTCAGATCTCACAACTATGGTTAATGGTGATTTAGAAATTGTACTTGGTCTTCAATTGAGAAAAATGAATAATAGTGTGTGACAAGGTTAGTAGCACAAATCCAAAAGAAGACACAGTTCAGAACCATCAGCGCCGAATCTGTAACATTCACTAATAAGGTAAAATGAGACTTCCACCTCTAAATTCAAATTAGAGCCGCACAGCTACTGATAATCATGCGCAGCGATGTTAACCCTAGTTATATGCAGAAGAATAAGCTGTGCGTGTTCACACGCACAATGCCTGTTCATCTATTCCTGCAGTGTGCGTCCCCCGTGTGCATACGCAATTGGAGTAAAATGACAGAGGAGAGGACGCCAGGGACAGCCAATCATTTAATGAGCTGATTGAAGAGCAGCTGCTCCCACTGCCTGATTGGTTGCTGACCTTTGGGAGGAGGGTGAAGTAGTCCCATTTGACAACAGAGGGGACGAGCGGCTAATAATGCAGCAGCAGTGAGAGCTGCCAAAGTGACAGAGGAGATTATATGAACCATTATACAAACAGTTTCCTTCTGCTAAATCAATTGGGTATTTAATCATGTCGGAACTTTTTTTAGTGTTAAAGATGATGCAATTAAGTTTAGGTAATTAAAAAATTCTCCCAGGCATTGACAAAACTGATCTGCCACCGAGGCACACACTTAACTGAAGTAATTGAAGTGAAGGGGATGAAATGATCGTATTTTCTAAGCAGCATCCATTTACAGGCCTGACAATCAAGGCAAGCCCTTGCTCTTATTCTGAATTCTGTGTGGGTATTTTGAGGTCTCTGAGGAAACGCTCTTGTAGGTCTATAAAAGTGATTTTACTTAAAACACAAACAAGATGTGGGTGACTTGTTTGAGGGCACGATCCCACTTAAGTTGAAGGAGGCTGTGCACAACGATTTCTGTCACTTTCTCCATTTTCAAATGACCTGGTTGTTGGTCGGAAACCGAGTAATTTCTGATTCCCTTCTATTATGCAGAAACAATGAGCCATGCATACATTTGACACATGGGCAGACAAAGAAAATCTGCTCAGAAAGTGCTCAAAGGCAAACGTTTATCTAGAGGATCCAATAGATCTATTAAAATATAATTATGAAAATCATTAGCTAAATTACAATAAAATGAAAGGATGAGTGTGAGACAAAAAAAACACACACAGAGGAAGATGAAGAAGACGAACAGCAGGAGTGAAAAGAGGAAATTGGGGGTAAAGGCACAAAGAGAACAGCTGCTGTGAAGCCTGACACTACGTGATGTAAAGTAAGGCTACGGTCTCTGGATGAACCTGATTAGGCTCTGGATCAGCAGTGGATATCCTGTGAGAAAACAGAGCGAACACAAGGAGGGTTTTGCTGTGTGAACTGCAGGCTGACTATGACGGAGGCGTAGCAGTTTTTAAACCGATTTACCCTAGTCACGTTCGCTTGGTTAAAACACTGTGTAAGTAAGCGTCCGCTCTGCTGAAGTGTACCTGACACATCATACTGGATCCAGGGTTGCTGCCCTGCTGTTGAGAAAATTGAAAATGAAAGTTATTATTATTACTGAAAGAGAATTTCTTTCAGAATTGATTAGTGGAGGTGGTAAATGCTGAGAGATATCCAACACTGCTGGATAAACTGCACTTTTAGCTTTTGATTATCAAACTAAATTCAGCATTCAGTTGTTTTTTTTCACCAAGGTTTTACAAACACTGATTTGTTTGCTTGCCAAAATATGACAACCAGAAATTTATTTTTGTTTTTGTTTTCCGACCTTGAGTTGTCGGCATCAAAGAATCAGGCTATTACCATTTTCTTTTTGTATTATATCGTGCCCCGTCAGCGTTTCTCTGGACATACTAAACTAGAATTATCGTATTTTGTAAGGTCATAGTGACCTGGACCTTTGACCACAAACATGTAAACAGTTCATTCATGAGTCTAAGTGAATGTTTGTACCAAATATGAAGCAATTCCGTGAAGGCATTCTTGAGATATTATGTTCACAATGGAATGGACGGACAACACCAAAATATTGTCCGTTGCCGGTGCAGAGGCATGAGTAGAAACACAGTATGAAGAGTGGGTGTGAAGAGTATGGACGTGACACATTGACCATGAGCCACTTTTCTTAGCAAGGACATCAACAACCCTTTCCCTTAGTGATCATGAGCCATCACTGAATATCCTCTTTAGTTTTAACACCTTGAAACGATCCTTGTCCCATAAAACTGAAGCTTTAATGAACAGGTTTTTTTTCTACCTGACTTGGGGCATCATGAGATAGTGAATACTGCTGATGTCCTTGTCGTCGACAGAGGCAGGGTCGATGAGTTGACGCAGATTTTGGTACATCATCTCCGTAATGAAGGGTGTGAATGGAGCCTGGGGTACAGGAAGAAAGAAAGTAGACATGAGAGAAAGTAGAAGTAAGCCAGATAATTAAAAATGCTGTAGTCTACTTAATTTACATTTTCTGACTTAAAGGCCCAAATGTCAGACAGAACAGTGAAATCAGTTTACACATTTTGACTGAAGCTATTTTCCTCAGATAGTTCAAAAGTTCAAATTGAATTGTGCCACAGTGTGAGTGAGTTTACTTCTGAAGCAATTCTCCTCCATTTCAACCACAGCTAATTAATTTGTATAGCTCTGTATTGATCTGGGTTACGCTGACTGCCTCTTAGCGTGCCTCTCGCCTCACATGCAAACATCTTAAATGTGTTATAAATAAAAACTCCTACTACTCATGCAATATTCATAGCCATGTCAACACACACACACACACACACACACACACACACACACACACACACACACACACACACACACACACACACACACACACACACACACACACACACACACACACACACACACACACACACACACACACACACACACACACACACATACATACATACATACATTTCTCTCTCAGTCAAACACACAGGAACAGTATGACTCACCATCAGCCTGCACATGGAGAACAGAACACTGAAGAGGGTTTCCAGCGCCCACAGGCAGTCCTCAGTGCCACTCTCTCCCTACAAAGTTCACACATAAACATTTACATATTTCATCCTCTTAAAGCAGTGAATAGATGAAAGTGTTCTGGTGAAAACCAGGACATGTATATACAATCCAAGTCAGCCAAATGTTGACTCGGAGGGCTACAAACTATCTACAGTAACATGTGCACAGATGACCACAGAGGATGAAAGATTTGCTGGTATTACTGTTTCCATTTAAGTAATAAATCCTAAAAGATACAGGAATAAACTATACATAGTTTATATTTATATATATTTCTGTATAAAGCTCTAATAGCCCCTCAGATACTACTTATACTACTAGTGATCATCATTACTGTCTAGAATTTGCACCTCATTACATAAAAACAACACTAACACTGAAAGCAGCACAAACTTAAAGTAAATTTCTCACCTTCAGACGGCGCCTGTTGGTTCTGACGTACCAGTTGGTGAGCATGTCCACAAACTTGACCAGGCGAGGCACGACAGTGTAGAGGCGGTAAGCTGCAAACAGAAATTACTCTCAGTTGACTTATATAACGTTTATTTAACAAGAAGTCACACTGGCATCAAGATCCCATTCCTAAGAGAGGACTGAAAACAGCACAGCAACAGGGATGGATTTTAAGACATAAGGTTTTTTCTTGGTCACTGTCCACATCAAGTGGGTTAACTTGAAGAATAGCTTGTGTGTGTGTGTGTGTATGTGTGTGTGTGTGTGTGCGTCTCACCTTCCATCTCAGCCTTGAAGAACTGAATGAGTGACTGTGTGAAGGACTGAATCCATTTGTCCATGATGTTATCACTCTGCTTTGCAGTGTTCTCGTTGTACAGAAACTGAATCTCATCCTCCTGACAGACAGAGATGAGTACATATTAAAAAAACATGATTGATAAAGCATAAACATAAGTCACCATTTTAATCATTTTATTTCCTGATTGACAGAACAAAACGCATTACATCACTGGTGTTAAACAGCTTAATAGAGCCTGAACCCAGTCGCTGTTTGGACCGGATCATACAGAAATACTAACATGTACCAACTACTGGCAAGAGCAATTCCATCTTATTTCAGCTGTTTGTCCCACCATATGGCAAAGTGCCTGAAATAACTACATGTTAAAATTCGTCATAACTGTTTCCAAAGAGAAATAGGTGAAATATTTGTCAAAAACCAAATGTCTGGGTTTTTACAGCAATTTAAGTTTTCATCTGAAACGGGAGCTGTGATACACGTAGTCTGAAGGTGGGGCCAGTACCTTAACATGCAGCTGAAATTATTTAACTTTTCTGTGGGTCTAGGTCTGCATCTGCAGCTCTTCACTGCTGTTTTTATTTCCCTGAAGGTTCATAGATGTAACTGGAAGCACTGACTAAGAAGTTCCCCATCTGGTAGAAATAGCCAAAAGAAAATTATAGGTCTGTAAAATTCATTGTGTTCCTTCTGTTGTGTTCACGTACCATCTGTAGCCTTTGAACGTTCTGCACCAGAAAGCGATAGGCATTATACCATGGGAGGAAGACATCTTTCAACACGTCCCGCACACCGTCCTCTTTGAAACGCAGGTTCTCTGCTCTCACGACTGGAGAGTTGATGAGGTAAAGTCTACAGAGAAGGAAAGAGAGAGACAGTGAAGGACTTGGTAAGAATGCAGGTGTGCAGCAAAGGCGCAGCAGAAGTGAGGTACATACAATAAAGTTGAGGGGGCACAGAAATATTGTTGTTTGTCAAGATGACCTCATCTATGCGTCAACATGCAGCTACTAGCTCAATATCAGTTAGCATTGCATCTTATTAGTCTGTGTATGGGCATCATAACAGTTTCCAGTCATACATGTCTACATGAGAGATTTAATTAATAAATGATCTGGCAAAACTGACTTAACTTTATCTCTGTCTCAAGCCACTGTATAATATCAATATGTGGAAAGGTAAGGTATACTTTTTTAGATCAGGTATGTGTTAAAGGACAACTTCTAAATTGTAACCTACTTGATGTATAGGTAAGGCAGCCCAACAGAACTCTGTTAAAAATGTAAACCATTTCCTAATATGGGGTGTTTGCAAGTGTTTGTTTGGGTGAGTGAACCTCATCAATAATTGAAGATGTATCTAACCTCTCACAAGATGCAAAACTCTTTTAATCGCTGCTGTTGGGTTTCAGTAATTTCCTCATCCAGAGGATGAAGAGAAATGTTAAAACTTCAGTCACAGGCAAAACTCCACTCTCTATGAAAACACTGTAGGAAAATATTAAATCATTATTTTAAATAAATGTGATTTATGCAAAGCCTTTCAGTCGTCAAAAATATCTTAATTTGATAAGCTGACCCAATTGAGCAAAATGCCCAGCTTGAACATGTTCTGCAGAAAATTTGGGCCAAAACCTAAATTTACCAACATTAAGCACCCCAGTGAAAATTAATCTCTTCCCTCCATTACAACAAAATACTGAGAGTTTCGGTTGGTTTTTGCTTAGAAAATATAAAATAATAATTTTGAAAGCAAGCTGACATGATGCAATGTCATGCAATAGGCCATGAGAGATTTTAATAGCAGCAAATCCAAGATAGATTTGCAATAAAATGGATAACTGACAACTGGTAACTGGAAAAATGCATCTAAGCCCCTTAAAATGGGCAAATATGAAGACAGACTGAATCTCTTCACCCAATTTGACTGGAAATACTTTAACAAAGCAAACCTTTCACAGTCTGTAACTTTGCTTATATTCCATTTGTGAGTTTTTGCTGTGAAAATACTTATGGAGCACCCGATAAAGTGATGGCTTCAGTGTGAGTAAAGTTTCAAACCAGAAAAGAGAAAATGGGGGCGTTGAATAAAAACTGACAGTTGCCCTTGTCTCTTTATCTCTGCAGCTAACTCTTCTTCAGTGTATATGTGAGCATATGGTGCAACTGAATATAGTGCTTTATTCATTAGGCCATATGGCAAAGGCACCCTCGCTGCTCAGGGCAAAGCAGAGAATGTATGACGAGGAACACACTGAGTTTGTACAGTATGCATGAGCGTTTCTACTGTATGTAAGACAGGGGCAGTTGCTAGTTAACTGTAGACAGTGATTAAAACCTTTAAAACTATGCTAGCTATAAACATAAGGTAGGTTAACACACTCATCCGGGCCACCGACACACAGCTTCAGAAACACAACACACACTCGCTCACATTCAGGCTCACAGCTGACCTGAGGGCATCGGCTCCATAGCTCTGCACTATCAGTCCCGGGTCGGGGTAGTTCTTCTTACGCTTGCTCATCTTCTGTCCATCGCTGCAGGAATGAAACAAGCACAGGCATTAATGCGCATACACACGCATGCATGCACAAAAGTGCATGTTAGAAACCATAAACTTGGTATTCAAATTAGTCAAAGTCCTTCCAGGTCAGCAGGCCTATGAGCACAGTGCTGCGTTTAGACCCCAGGGCTGAGGACAAGCAGCCCTATTGTAGAGCTGCTCTCAGGGCTCAATGTTAGAGCACACATACCACACTGATCATGAGAAACAGCAGAAAGACTAAAGGGGGATGAAGGGGCAGGTGAATAAAGAAGACAATATCAAAATAATGGTTGAAAGAAAGAGAAAGGTGTGGATAAGTGGAGGCAAACAAGGACGCATGAAAGGGGAAACTAAATGACAAAATGTCTGGAGAAAAAGAAAGGCTGGAATATCATGTTTATCCGTTGTTATTATTATTATTATCAGGTGCTCTACTAATTTCTTCATTACCATTAACACAGTAGATTATTATGAGGCCAAGCCACATACAAATCCAACTGCTCTAATTCCTCGTTATGACACCAAATCTATAGCTGAAAATTGTGCCAAACAAAGACCCATTGTCTCGGGTTTAAGTGATTGAATTGTGTAACATTATAAATAAAAGTATGTATCTGCAATATAATGTCTACAGTAGAAACCAATGGGCTTGAAGCTGTGAGTCTCTTTTAAATTTGTTAAGAAGTCAATTTGACTGACCTGGCAAGTACCAAACCATTAACAATGACGTTCTTGAAGGGTGGTTTGCCAAACAGGGCTGTGGAGAGCACCAACAGGGTGTAGAACCTGCAGAAGGGAACAAAAGACGGTATACAAGGTCAATGTAACACACCTGACCGGATTTTAGAATTCAAACAATGTTCCAATTAGATTTCTTAATTTGTTTATTGAAACATTTGCATTTTACATCTGCTATGAACCCTTTACATTGAATAGTTTCTTGGAAAGAAATGTCAAACGGATCTCCTGCTCTCATCAATTCCCTCAATGACCTCAGCAGGGAAGTGTGCCTCTGCCCCTCCTCATCTGTCACCCTCTTTCAATCTATCCCTCCATTAGTTCTCTCCATTCAACAACCTATTCATCCACAGCTTACCATCCCCTCGTCTGGTCAATGCCTTCGGCGATGAAATCAGCAGGGAAAGTGTCCTCAAACTCCTTCCTGTTTTCGAAGGGGTAGTGGACCTGGGCGTACGGCATGCTGCCGCTCTCAAACCAGCAGTCAAACACCTCTGTGACCCTCCGCAGCGTGCCCTTACCGCAGCGTGACGGGATGGTCAGACTGTCGATGCTGGGCAGAGAAAGAGTGAATACAAGGAAGGAAAGAAAGAGAAAGGGAGAGCAATTGTTGAGACAGATGGAGGCAATAAAAATTTGACAAGTACTGTTTTATTTCAGGTTTTATGAGCGCCATAGGGAACTGTTTACATATTTGTACACTATATAGATCCATGGGTCTATAGGCTGTTCTGGCTGCAGTCCAGAGCAATGATTTTATAATCTTTCACCACTGGGAACAAGCTTGAAGAACAGCGGTGCTCATGTTGTGCTGAAGCACTGTACAATAAGGTCGGTTATTGCTTTGGGTCATACTTTTCAGAAACGGGGATATGGATTAATTTACTCTAAATACAGACTTGCTTGGATTCAGCCTGTGGACAAAGTCGTTGTTTTCTACAGAGAAGTTACCTAGGCTGAAGAAAACCGATAAACCATGTTTCTATAGTAGTTAAGGCTTGTCAGTCTAGTTGAAATACCCTATTCTGAGACAAACACAAACAACAAGAGATCCGATAAATATATGTAAGCAGACAGTTGATTAAGCACATTTACTTCCTTCTCCCCTCCAGTAACAACCTGCTTCACAAAATAGAGTTGTAGGTAGTCAGGCCTATAAACTGTTGTAATCTATTAGGGACTAAAGCTGCTCCATTAATGTACTGTACTGCTCTTAAACGCTCCGCTCCTGTGTGTACTTGGTAACAGGAGAGTGTTAAACAGGAGTTTTACAAAAAGAAGGGCACCTCTGAGGACATTTTATGGAGTTTAAGAGGTGACTTTTTGCAGTTTAGCAAATTTAAGATTTCTGTAAAAAATTCACTTTTCGAAAATGCAATGCAGGCAGAGCTATTATCTTCAGTAGCTGGCCACTTCGCATATTTTAATCTGGGCTGATTACAGTCTATCCATTTAGCTGTTAGTGAAAATGAAAGGCAATTAGCTGATGACGAGCAAGAGAGGAAAGTGATCTGTGTTCAACAACACTTTAGGTCACATTAGACGGACACTGTGGATTTAAGACTTTGTAGACTGACAGAAAAGGCACAGAAACTACATCACAATCCTCATATCACATATCCACCCCTGTACACACACAGATCCTGAGAGCACTGCCCTGTTACGGTAGACAGAAATATGACTGAGTACATGTTTAGGTGGTTGGCTGATAATCTCCGCGGCTGATAAGTGTCTCACCTCTCCCGATGCAGATCAGTAACTTTGACTCCAGTCAGTTCCTCCAGTTCGGCCATGGACCCCACACACACCACCTGATGAATAACACGCACACACAAACACACATCACAAATTCAGTAATCACAGTGACAACATCCTAAATGAGAAAATAACCTCACACTAAAAGTGCAAAAACAATATGTAGATTAATCAATAAGCCTGCTGACAGGAATTTGTGTATTTAAGCAGACATATATTCCCGAACATTCTCTATTTGCACTTTTTATAATGTGAGAATTTATTTTGTTGTCTCTATGTTTCTTTACTGTAAATTGAATATTTTTGCTTTTTGGACACAGAACAAAAGTCTAGTTCAGTTCAGTTAACTGTAAAATGAGCATGTAGGACATGCAAATTTGTATAATTCCGTGCTGGAACGTTTTAAAATGCTCTGGACAAATTACATTTAGGAATTAATCACTCCTTTTTCCACAGATCCTTCCATTCAAGCCTGCAAAGGAATATTATTGCTAAATCTCATAATCCTGATTAATTTGCCTACATGTTTTACTAGATTATTGTAAAGTAGGCCTACTTCTACAAACTTCCTGAATAACTTTACCTGAGAAATTGCGGTTAAGTGTGTTATCTGGTCTCCTCAGA
Source organism: Pleuronectes platessa (assembly GCF_947347685.1). Lineage (NCBI taxonomy): Eukaryota > Metazoa > Chordata > Actinopteri > Pleuronectiformes > Pleuronectidae > Pleuronectes > Pleuronectes platessa. Next base: position 10,434,274 of record NC_070627.1, on the reverse strand, counting down.
GAATTAACCTGTATGCTCTGCTCTAGTTTTAACATAGCAGCAGGTAACATGGCCCAGATTCAGCCTGACACAACACCACCAGACATAAAAGAAGACAAGGGTAAAAGAAACTCGAGAAGACAGGGACGGAGAGATAGAGAGAGAGAACAAAAAGGAGAGATACTGAGAGACAGCAATCATACTGACACATGGAGACAAACGCACACAGACACACACGCACTTGAGGGTTAAGCTTTAGGTGTGTGATTTGCCGCTGTGTGAGGGATTCAGTCAGGGAACGTTCTGGAAACGGTCACAATGCTATTTCCAGCAAACAGGTCGCTTGCTGTCCCTCTTTCAGCCAAGACGCTCAGACAACCTAATTCTGACATCTCTATACAGTTCAGTCTATTTCACAATGTCAGCTGGGTTTGGTATCAAACAAGCTGCTGTCAGACAACTTCAGATAATCTCCTGAAATCATCAAGAGGGCCTGTAAATCGCAGAGTCAGTTGCTATTTTCTCCAGAGTTTTTTCTGCAAACCCCAAAGTAAAATGTGAGAATACAGCAGATTTACCACGAGCGAGTGGGCGTGTTGATGACTTTTCTAACCCGAGCAAATCTAACAAAAAACAATAAGAATAACAAAAACAAGCTATTTCTGCAGCAGAATTGATAGGTTATATCCAGCATCCTGCATGCTCTACCAAGATGCAACCCTCATCTGAATGTCCTGGACATGTTCCTGTTACTGTGAACATGTCTGACTAAGAGAATTGTTTGCAGTGCTCTTTAAATGTGAAAAGGCAAACTCCAGAAAATGCTGGGACCTAATTTCACACCTGAAAACAGGACACATATATTTTAAGTCTCTTCTACACTGCCTCTTTAATACATTTTCCTCCCCCTGCATTAATCTCTAATTTTATCCCCTTCTCTTCCTTCTTCCCCCCGTACTCACTTTCTTCACTAGCTAAATTATTCTGACTCCTCCTCCTCCACCACCCTGAATTTTCTGTGTCCTCTCTCCGCCTTCACCACCCATTGCTGTCTGTCTCAAAGACCTTTGAAGTCGCCTTAACTGTCATGAAGAGAAACCAACCAATTTTGGTTCGTGTTTATTTGCTGTATACAATAATGAATCATTCATGCGTTAAGTTTATGGACGCACTCGGTAATGTCGCCTGAGGGGACCTGACTCCGATTGCGGTGCGGAGTCACGCAACACTCGTGACACCATGGTCACCTCGCTCAACCACGCCAGATTCTCTCCTACACAAGCCTCCACAAACGCAAAAAGGGCCCAGATATGCAAAGTTATGCAGGTGTCAAAAAGAGGTCAGGGAGAAAAATACATTTCACCTTGTCAGTTTATAAGGAGATGGATTTTTGCTCCTTCGCAGCAGACACATATTCCTTTGGAGAGACATTTTCTCCCTTACTCATTTCTATGGTAAACAAAAGTCGGAGTGACGGAGAGTTTAACTTTTCAATTATGCCATCTCATGCTTAGCTCAGATTAATTTGTGAGTGCTGCCAGCGCTGTGATTAGCTCCCTTAGAAAAGAATAACTGTCTTGGTATTTGGTTCTGACAGGCAAATTATGTGATCTCTGAAGAGTACAAAGACACATTAGTAGCGTTTAAGTGCCTGTTCTGTGTTTTCCTGACCTCCTCATAGTCATCGCTGACCCACATGGGGATGGGTGTGCCCCAGTAACGATTTCTTGAAATGGCCCAGTCGCGTGCGTCTCTCAGCCAGTTCCCAAAACGCTTCTCACCCACAAACTCTGGAACCCTGAGGAGACAGAGACAACATTGCATTATAAAACATGATGACAACAACAGGAACAATGAGAAGAAGGATTCCTCCTGCAATGACACAATAGGTATATTGATGTCAGAATATTCACATTTATAATCACCACACTCAATCTGATACACTGAAGAACAAGGGAAAACATAATAGACTTTTGTAAATCCAATTCGTTCTTGTCAAGACCTGCGGATATCATGATTAATTTAGTTTGCAATGCATTTTCCACATCAACAGCAAGCATGATTATAATGTCCAAGATTATTCCTTTATTGGCTTATTTTCCTCCTCTTCATTTTTAGCCCTAAAAATAATTCTTCTCTTTATGCAGCTTGACTGCAAAGGTTAACACTCCCTTCAAGGCACCATCCTTCTCTGTACCCCTTTCTTGCTCTTGCCTTCTATTTTTCCAGAACCGATTTCTTGTTTTAATTCACCATCTCACTATCTCTTCCTCTTTTTTCCCCTTCTCCCCATCTCTTGCAGTGCCTGGCCATGTTGCTCAGAAGAATGGAGGAGGAGGGGCGGAATAAATCGTTGTCAGGATCCACGCGCTAAGCAACAAGTTCATCAATTCCCATTTGTAGGAGGCATTTCTATTTAGGACCCTAATATATCAATTTAATGATTTTTTTTTTCTTTTGCTGCTGCTGCTCTGCACCAGCACCACCCGACCACTCCTCCACCCCTCACCCTCCCTTTTTTTCTCTCTCTCCCTCGTTCAGGCTAAATGTAGAATTTAAAGTGTTCCGTCTTACGCTGAAGACGCACGGAAGAGTCATTTACCACAGTGAGGCTTCTCTTATATGTCAGATAGACAGAAGTTGTGGTCAGGAAGGAGAAGGGATGGAAGGGTGCTTGATGGGGGGGAGGGGGGAAGTAAGGAAGATAAGAAAATGAGAGCATAGGAAAGGATGAAAAAGGGAAAATGTTTAAGGAAAAGGTGCATTTTTTTTTGCAATTGGCCATTCTCTAAAATCCACCCCTTTGCAGTGATTGTCCAATCAAAGTCATGGCAGGAGTGTCGAGCTTGGACTGTGTTGAAAAGGTTATCGCTGAGCTTAAGTCGACGCAATGGTTGGTGGATTTTTCTTAACCCGCTCCAAATCCAAACATAAAAAAAGGTTAAGAGTAAGGAATCTATTCATATGCAAGGAATAGACCGTTTGAAGGGGCTAGAAAGAGTAACTCAGTGAAGTGTTCTGAGTGAACATTCAACTGGATTTAAAAAGTGATGGAAACAAGCAACAGTGCAACCTGAGTCATTTTCAGACCAGTTAATTAACTCTGCATTTTCTTCTCTCTTATGGTCGAGAAACTATGTGCTGAACTCACACAACCGTGGCCGACCTTCCCGCTTCTTAAGTCTCAAAAGAGACCAGCTTCCCTTTCATTAATCCAGTCATTAATTTATTCAGACAGAGCTACAGACATCTGGAGAAATCAGTCTGAACTCTCTCAGTGGATACTCCGGCCGAGTGTACCCACTACACCAACTGAGTAAAAAGAGATAAAATGAATAAATCACTGAGAGTAGGATAACTAGCACTTTGCTTACTGAAGGGGCTCTTATAAGTCTCTCATCAGTTAAAATGGACTTCGTACAGAGGTAGTGATCTCTGCAAGGATTATACTTTTATGAAGATGCTGATGAGTTGGCAACTGGCCGAAAGACAGAATTTTCCTGGGAGTAGAACTCAAGAGTGAAAGTGGGATCTCATCAAAAACACAAAAATAATCTTTTGAATCTAAGCCTAATAAAAAAGCGGTTTAGGAGCATCACAGGTGGACAATGTGTCTATAGCAGCTACATTTTACAGAACATAACAAGCAACTGACAGTGATTCTTTGGACACATATAAAGAAAGGATTTGGTCTTTCTAATTATCTTCTATGAAAGCACTTTGTGAGGAAATGGATGACCTTCTGTGAGAGTTACGCGTTTCACTTAGACACAACCACAGGAAGAGACTCCAGATGTCCTCGCTACCACTAACGGTTCAGGCAAACAGGAATAAATCTGAGAGTGGAAACTGGAATGTTTCTGCATCCCAAACATTAAACTGTGGTGTCCATACCAAGAGACTTCATACACGCCATCCTAGTTCTTAATTATTCCCCAAGGGACAAACATACATATATGGACCTGTTTGTCCTAAAAAATAGACTAAATTCCCACCGTATTAAGTGCCCTTTGCTAAAGCTGAAATTCAACTGGATGGTCATTGTATTTTAATGATGCGGTTACATTTTCGACAAATGACATTTTAACCACAGTTTTTCTTGAAGAATAATAAAACCTTGAGGTAGCTTCTAGTGCAGGACTGCTGTAATGGACTGCATTAATTTGAGCTAGATGCACTGAACAAACAGGCATCTGAGTGTAAATTACAGCTCCCCCTAGATCAGGAATTTAGCCTTTAAAGTAGTGTGTGCGTTCGTGTCGCTTTCCATGTACATGTGTGTCGGTGCGTCTTCACCTTCCTAGCGGCTAGTCATTCATCTCAGGTTGACAGTCCCATTACCAGAGGCAGCTACTGTGGCTCAGAAAAAGAGCACAGGGAACACCAGGGGTAATACCACTTAGCAAAGCCATCATGCTGACGCTTACTTTCCCTCTGCTCTGCCATTACAATTAGCATCATGCTAAAGTTTTCTATAAAACACCAGTCCTGTGTGCATTATTATAATGCCAGGCTTAATGAGAAATGAAGGGAATTCACTGCAACAAATCTTATTTTAAATCTAATCCTGCCATTTAAAATGATTATACCCAGTGTCGGAGGCCCAGCAGACACAGGACCATGACTGAGACAAACAACTTGATGTAGTAGCACAGAGTCGAGACTGTAATTGTTTTGGGACTGTGACTTCTGTCTGTCTTCGCTGATATTTTACACCACTTGTTTACCAAGTAGCTCATGCCTCCCACTTCACTGTCACATAGTACCAAGCTGGTTACCACAGCTTTCACACAACAGCTTACCAGTAACATTTTCCATTGTTTTCGAGGAGTTTGTCCACCATGTGCTCCACTCGGACGAACCAGCTGGGGACGGCTTTGTAGATCAGGGGGGTGTCAGACCTGAAAGTACATGAACACATTTGATAACAATATAAGGATGCAACACAAAGATTTCAACTGACAAAAAAATTATAATCTCATGATTGCAGATATTCCATCCATGTCATGTTATGTGTCTTGCTTCTGATTCCAGAATGTCAGCATATCTAAAGTAATTTACAGGAGTGACAATATGTTGGTAGCATAACAAGGGGTCATCTTAATGCAACAGGATCTCAGTATAAAATTATTAACATATGTTTATGTTAAACTCAATGAATTTAAAGAATTCCAGCATGAGACTTCAGCATAACAACACGTGACAAGTGAAGTGAAGGTGTCTGAATAATTTCTGGTTGCACTATAGGTCTGCTAGTGGCTTAGGGAGCATATCTCTGCATATTTACTGAGGTTAATTAATCCTTCTCAGGTCAGCCTGCAGCTGCTCAAAGAGAGAGGCAGAGAATTAGTCGACTGAAAAGTACATTAGTGTCAGTGCTGGTCTGCTTGTCCCTGGTTGTTACCATGTGGTAAAGTGGGACCTTAAAAGGTTTAAATTGGCTGCTAAATCTAAAAAACAAGAAAAATACACTGACATTTATGTAAATGTCAGTGATAGTAAGTTGACCTTTGTAAGACCATGTGTGGAAAACTGAATCTCAGTGGGGTGGCAGGAATAGATGGATATGAAAAAAACTAAATCAGACAGCGTACAGTATGTATGGGCAAATGTCTACACTCCATATTTTTTAAATGTTGGTTACAACTTGATTCTCAGCGACTTGACCGATTAAAATAAATATAATTAACTGTTATCTCGATGATTTGGTGAGGAAAATACATTGGTATCTGAATTATATAAAAAAATAAGACGGCAAGGAAGTTAAAATGGAAATATTTGCTTATATCTTCATGACAAGAAAGCTTCCTAAATTGTTCCAGAAAGGATAAGAGGGAAGACACACGTGTCTGATGAAGATTTTTTGTTTGTTTTTTTGGTTACTTTGCCATTACATTGACCTTGTGATCACCTCTAACCCTCATCCCAAGCAGATGAAGATATTCTGACAGAGGCTGTTTGTCAGAGTGAGTTGGAAGGAACAATTGGAAAAATTACACAGGTATTATCAACTTTACAGTTTAGATTCTATGCTTGTCTCACCTCCAGCAGAAGGGGTAACTATGTTTAAAATTGCTGGCATTGACGAGACGGCCGTTCTCCTTCAGCCACTTGATGATGTTCTTGTCAGCATCCTAGCAACAAAAAAAACACCAGAAGATTTAATATTTTTTGCAAAATGCAGCTTCTAAGAGTAACTGAATGACTTTGTGTTTCTCTGTCCATTGTGCTAACAGTTCGAACCGCGTCTCACCTACATACTTTCTCAGTAATGGGTGAGGGTCGGTTAGTTTCTAAAATGTGCCACGTTGCACCAGTAGCCATGTTATGTCACAGACACCCATGAGTTCATCTGTTCATCACTGAAGCTAGGTGAGCTCTTAAAATGCTGTGCATCAGCAGACAACATTTAGAGTAGCTGCTGCGTTGGTCTTTAAAAACATTAAAATGTTCGTATTCATGTATTTAATGTATACCTGAAATAACCTGATAAAAGGTGAATGAAGACAAATCTAAACAAAAAGCCAAATTATAAATCTCACTCATACATTTGCAGCTTTGGTTTAGTTGTGTGTTATATCTGATCTTAAAGCTAAATCAAAGCACATCTTTTGCATATGTACTTCTTTTTCAGCTTCTTAATTTCGTGTTTTTTTGTCCTCTCTTTTTGGAGAAAAATGTAAACATCACATGGTAAACAATCAACATTTATCCTTCTATACATCTGAAAGCCTCTGAACAAACAATGGCTATGCTCCGTTCAAGAAATGTCAAGGTCACGCTCTGCTTCTACAGCTATGATAAATATCTCTATGCTTTTTATGGCTAACAATCTAAAATGCAATCAGTCCACGGACTTATCACACGCTCTTTCATCTCCCTCTAGCCAAGCCCACAATGCCATTCAAAGAAGCTCACAGATAGGACTTTCCTGCCTAGATGCTTGGCAAACTGTTGGTTATGATGCTATGTAGAGAAGTGTTCAACTTTTTCCGGCTGGAACAAATGTTCTTCTGCCCCGAGCCAAGCTCATTAAAACATGAAAGAACACTCATTGAAACTTAACCTGCAACCCACTGACAGCATTACCTTATTTCACCATCTGGAAATAAGGGCTACTTGATATGTCACCAAATTACTCACATGTATTTATGAAATTTTTTGAATCCTTTTGTCATGGAGAATAATTATCAGCAGAGCTACTGTTTCCAAAACATTAAATTCACTCATATTTAGTCATTTGTACTAGCCCAGCTGCATTATCAAATCCAGCTTGCATGAAATCATAAATATAAAATAAATATAAAACTAATGCTGGATTCATGCAGCTATTTTTATTTCTTAGTGGCAAATTCACTTATTCCATTTTTTTTTTTCAAACTGCTTTTATGTTTTTGCAGTTTGACATGAGTGTAAAAACATTAGAGACATATATGGAGAACAGGTGGAGAATGTAAGTAATCTCAGAAAGAGACAAGTAATGGAAAAGATAAAGAAAGTCACACAGGAATAAACAAAAACACTGCATTATTTTGTATGCACTCACTTCAATCTTTATTAGGAACCAGTTGGTCAACATTAGTGTAAATTATCAATAGTTGTGTCTTTTCAAAACATTTAAGATTATCTGGGGGGACCAGTCAGAATCTGCAGCCATTTGTCCTGCTTTGTTCGAGCGGAGATTGTGACACATCAAGGCAAAACAGAAGTTTCTCATTGTGAGGATGGTGAGATCTTTGATCAGAAAAAGCATTGATGGCAAAAAGTGAAAAACTTCCACAAAGGGTGGAGAGAAAACAGTGTTGTGCGTGGGCAGGAGTAGGAGCAGGAGTAAAGAAAAAGGTAGAATAAAGGAGAGGTGCCCAAAAAACTTGAGTGAGAGGCAATGAATGAAGGGTAAAATTGCGGTACCAAGGAAAGGAGTGCAAGCAAACAACGTGTAGATGCTTAAAAACAATGGGGCCAGGGGGTGGCAAAGTAACGAATGGGGTCAAGGAGGCCTGGGTACTAAACCTCAACACATTTCTGGTATCGAGAGAAATGTGGTTGTGACACCAGAATATCCAGAGATGTTAATCAAATTCCTGCTGAGATTAATAATCTTATCTTTTCTTTTATATTTTCTCTTTTATCCAATAGACTATATTGAAATATGTAAAGACATGATTTCCTGGTATTAGCTTTATTTGTCCTGACTTGTAAGATAAGTACCATTTTAGTATCAATTCTGAAACTTAGATGTCAGCAGTGGTAGTGTTTTAGATAATACCCAGCCATCCTCATCAGGACAGTGTAACAGGGACAAAATGGCTAAAACAGGGAAGAATTTAGAGTCTTTAACTAGACTGTGAGAATCTCTTCACTCCGCGATGCTCTGCTGCTGCTTCAGAGCTCCTGCTCCTCTTACCCTGGACATTCAGACTTCTTTGGCAATCCCAAGCCTCTGCTCCTCGCCTTCCAGCAGCTTCCTGTATGTGGCGATCTCTGCATCCAGCTTGAGCTTAATGTGCAGCAGTTCTTGATAATCTTGGAGATACTTGGTCATCTCTAGCTTGGTTTCGCAGAGCTGGGCCTCCAATTGAGCGATGATAGCCTCTAGGCCCTCCGACTTATCAAGGTGGGCCATCTCCATATCCTCAAGCTGCTGCTCCAGTGCAGCGTTGCGAGCCCTCAGCCCATCGATCTGGTTCTGCAGGTCTGTCACCTGGTTGTGGAAAGTGGAGATCTCTTCTTTCATGGTCTTCATCTTGTCCTCGTGTTTGCCAGCGTGCTCCTTTAGGGTGTCAAACTTGGACTTGTACCATTTCTCAGCCTCCTGGACATTGCGAGCAGCGACGGACTCGATCTCTGCCCGCATGTTGCGCAGGTAGGCAGCCAGGTCAGGACGTTCGCCGTCGAGTTCAGCAGTGATCTTTGAGTCCTCTATTTGCTTCATGAGGTCAGCCACCTCTTCATCGTGCAGCTTCTTGAGAAACTCTATCTCAGCCACCAGTTGTTCAATGCGCCTCTCCAGGTCAGCCTTCTGCAGTGTTGCGTTGTCAACATCCTGGCGGAACTCTCTAAGAATCATTTCTGCCTCTTCTTTAAGTGTCAGCTCCTCCTCCAGCTTTAGTTTCCACACTTCAACCTCTTCTTCAATGTAGCCTCTCTCAATATCAGCTGCTCCCTTCTCATTAGTCAGGGTCTCAATCAGCTCCCGCACCTCTTTAAACTTGAGCTCATATTCTTCTCCGATCCCTGTGGGGCCTCCCTTGTAGCGGCTCTGCAGGGACGCCAGCTCAGCGTGGAGAGCAGCATTTCTCTGCTCAAGTGCCTGGACCTTTTCGATGTATCCTGCAAACTTGAAATTGAGCTCCTGCATCTCCTCTTTCTCATTGGCATGCTGCTGGTGTATCTCCGTACCCAACTCAATGGCAGTGCTGCGATTTCCGGAGCGTCCACGACTGTCGTAAGAGGATCCACGGCATCGGGATGGGGACGGGCTCTGAACCCGTACTCTGCTGCCAGAGCCGCTCACTTGCAGGCTCTTCTGGGAGTACGATGAGGCTCTCATGTTTGTAAATATTGTTTTCCTTTTCCAGTTTACAGAAGAACAACTGCTCTCTCGGCTTCTCTTTGCGTAGCCCACGACGCGACTGTTGCTCCCTCAGATCATCTCTGAGTTTTATGCGGCAATTAGGAATGTCTCAGACAGACTTGAAATTCATGCTTGGTTTTAACATACTTCAAAAGTGGATTATGACAGACTTTAGATGAACTGTGGCAGCATACTCTTTATTAGCTAACGCTGTACTGTTAGCAGGCAGGCGGGTTGAGTCCACTCCCTGGCCTTTGTACCAGGATGTGAAATAGTGATCAGATCATGTATGGCTGCTATATTTCACTCACTATCCACTTAGAAGGGTAATACATTTGGGTGTGACAGGCACCCGGTGCACCAGTAAACAGTGACAATATGCTTTGGAAGCAAGTTTTTCTGCAGTGTTGTGAGTGCTCTGAAGTGGATTCCCTGAACTCCCTCAGTATCACCAAGTCAAGCAGCAAAGGAATTATATTGGATTACATTCGGAAAAACATAATAAATATTTAGAAGTTTGTCATTTGAGTTATTCCATAACATAATTCTAAAAAGCAGAAAGAAAGGGCACATTTCCGTGCAGAAGGAAAGACTCATTTAAAAAAGATTGATGTATCCAGATATAAACAGTGGAAATGGGGAGGAATCGGAGAGCGAGTACCTAGAATGCGTAAAAATTAAATGCTGAATTACACCAGCTACCAATACTGCTTAGGAATTCATCCTGTATATCGTGCAAGTGCTTCCTAGCAGGAGCAAAATGCCTGAAATGTCTAACTCCCTAATCTACATGCATGTCTTGTGTGTCACTCACTTTGACATACTGTCCCGCAAAGTCAGTGACCTCTGACGTGAAGCAGCCCGAGGCATCCACAGGGCAGATAGGAGCCTGGTCCCTCTGGATGATCTTGTATTCAGTGCACACCCTGTAATCATCCTACAGAGACAATAACACATCATTAAGATACAGTTTGATGAACGTGAAAGGATTTCTTTAGATAATTAACTACAAACTGGATTGCAAAAAGTTATGTACAGTGGATGAATGGCATTCTTAAGAATTAATTATCTAATTGAGCTTTTTTTAAATTCCATTACATTGATACTACTGGTAAATCTCAACCTAATATCATTTATTTAAATAACATTCTCCAAATGATGACATTATATAAGGAGGATAAGAAAATATTAAACATCATAGATATTTAAACACACTGAACTCCTTGTTGAGCTGGACATTTTTTGCAGTGTTGAAACAACTACCACCACTGGTATGTGACAGCTCTGCATGAAAGATCCAAGTACTGTCCAGCTGCAAATGTATTTTGTATCCAAACACCCTGTCAAAGATTTAAGATGGATCGCTCACGGGGTTGTTTCATGTCTATTCTTAACAATCTGTAGTTCAATAGTGCATTTCTTCTCGCCTTCTTTGGAGCACATGCAAATGCTTTTGTGTGATCACTAAATAACAGAAAGTGTGGTTAAATAAAAATCAAACAAGATAGTGAGATGTTGATGTGGAGGGTTTACTCTATAACCCCATAGGGACCTGGCTGCTGTGACATAGAAAGAATAGGAAGGCATAGACAGGCCAAGTGTCCACAGCTGGCTACAGCCACAGGGGGCATCCATCTGCCCTTGACAAGGGCATCTAACCTATCAGCAATGACCCGATACCTCTGATAGCAACTATTGCACTGGCCTCTGGACTCAACAATATACACCAATGTGGTACAGTTCGATAAAAATATTTTTCATAAAATACACAATTGGCCTAATCTTAAGTAAAATAAATCTGAAGTGAGTAGACAAAAAATTATAGCTGCCAGAGGTCTAAAGTGTAATATATGAGACACAAGATACTCCAAATATATATATATATAAATGAATGTGCTAACAAAACTCTTATTGCCAAACAGGGTTGTGGTTCACAAGACTCGAATGAGATAGAAATGTGTCTCAACTTTCAACTTCAGTTCTGAATCAACAAAATATTTAATGATTATTAAAAACTGTCTTCACTGTTACGATCCTGAACAAATCGTGTTTAATGTTTTTGGTATTGTTTAGAAACCCTGATTATAGGGCTGTTGCCCTTTTAACTGGAATAACTGGAATTTTTTTCATCAACGACAATAACAAGAAATACTTGGAAAGGACATACAATGTGCTGATTCACTGGTTTGTGCACTTGTACCCTTCTGTAATTTTTTTAACAATACAGTTATTGTGGTGATAAATCTTGTGATTTACAGAACAAAGAAATTGCACAAAATGTTCTGGTTCATACTCTCAGATGTGAGAATTTGCTGTATTTTCAGTTTCTTATGATTATAAATTAAATATCTTCAGTTTTCTCTGATTTACCTTGAGAACTGTGATGGACATTTGTATGACTTTCATTATTATAATGGACCGAAAACGGATTAGTAATTCGTCTAAAAGTAACTGCAGTACAGTAGTAATAAACAATACGTAACATTATGTTACAAAACATTTTCTGTAGTTGCAACGTAAGGGAAAAGCTATTTGAAAACAACAAAACTCACAGCTCCAAAGTAAGGTGCCTGGTGGACCACTCCTGTACCCTCCTCCTCCTTGACGTAGTTATCGGTCACCACCTGGAACGCTCCCGTCTCCCCACACTGAAGTGACACAAGGATGAGGAGAATCAGATGAAAAGGGGCGGGGGGGATGGTGAAGATGCCAAAAAGGAACAGCAGCAGATTGTAATAGAGAGAGATTAAGAGACAGGCTTTGGATACGTGAACAGAGATGTCAATGTGTGAACAGACAGATAAATAAAGTAGGACATTGGTCTGGCTTCATTTGACAAATGGGGACAGGTTTATGCGACAAACATAAAACACAGACACGACAAACCTTGGCAAAGTACTGGAAGAGAGGCTTGTATTTTTTCCCTTTAAGCGTCTTGCCAGGAAATCTGAAACACACAAAACACATTTAAAATTGTGGTTTCAATATTCATACATTTTCCCACCTTCCACACACTGACAAACTTGCAAACTGACACCAACCAACACGGATATAAAACAGGTTTGACAGATCCTCTACTGCCGTAAAACTGGATATGAACAAGCTTTGCACTTATTACACATTAACAAAGTCGATTTAGGTTCAGTTAACAGTAACTGCAGTATTTTGTTTATCCCACATAAGTGGACGAAACAGGAATAAATGATCCATCTGTGTGGTTACTGTATTTTTTTATGTAACAAATTCTGGTTTAGAAAGCAGCACTGCAAAGTCTGGTAGTATTTAGAGTTTGATTTCCACGCTCTGTTTTTTAAGGTATCTATAGGGTTGTGTTTACTCACTTGTCCAGCAGCGTGTACTCGCTCTCTGACTTAAACAGAGCTCCGAGCCTGGCCTCCATCATGATGTAGATCTTTTCTGTGCTGTTATCTGTGACATGAACAGAAACAAAAGGTATTGAAGTATTTTGCAAAGCCTAAATATGAAGTAAATCTGAAAAAGGGGATCAGCTATAAGCACCTTTCAAAACATGTTAAAAAGAGAGACAGAAAAAAAGGCCAGCAAACAGAATAAAACCCTTGAACACATGTGACAACACCATGAATTCAAATACAAATGGGTCTTGAAAAGTCTTAAAATGCTAATTGGGTCGGATGATTTCTTACTGAAATGTCAAGTATTCCTACGTTTATGTGCAGAGACAAGAAATGTCTCCCTTCATTTCTAGTCGAGGTCTGGAAACATGCAACAAAAAATAAGCACTGATCAGCACTGAATATTTTCTGTTAGATATACAACATCTGAACCAACATAGACCGAGAGAACAACCCTCTCCTTCATCTGTCAGTAAGGATCTGATGATCGACTGTATCAAACGCTGAGCAAAGATCCAACAGAACTTAAATTGAAATGTCATTGGTGTCAGCTTATATAAAAATATCATTTAGCATCTATCTGGAGTTATTATGAGCCCAAGTCTCCTTATATGAAATACTGTACTGCTTTTCACAAACACCATTTGCCAAAATAACCTTTGATTTGCCCTGTTTGAAATATTTTCATTTACTAATTTAACAACATTATAGTTTTTGTGTGATTTACTTACTAGTTTGATGACAAACAAAAAAAAAGAATATGAATAAAGATACAGACCAAGATGTGAGGCCAACGAGAATCAGGGAAAAGCAATGGTGAAAATATATTAAAAAAAATTACTAAATTCCAGAAATGGAACGTTTCAGCCAATATAAACCTTCTGTATTTTACTGTCTGCAGCATTCATCTCCAATAGATGTAGATATAATATTGAATAACAATCATATGGTTTATGAAAACTGGCAAATAAATATTAAAGAAGGTCAAGAGATTAACACAAAACTCTCAGGAGCATTTTTTTTTTCTCCCTTTTTCCTTTTGGTGCAGCTTCCACACATCACACATTGTGCATAATGAAGTGGGAGCAGAGAAAGTGATGATCGATATGATGTGAATAGATTTGTGCACCTTGGTCATTTTCAAAGTCGGTTACCTAAACAGCCCCTGCAGAGTGATTTATGTTTATTGAGCTGAATTTCATGTATGATAAACAGCAGCTCATCAGACGCGGTTTAAAGCCAAACGGTACCCGACATGCAACTCTGCTCGACCTGAATGTGTGGTTTCGCAATAAGACAACCAGTCAAGGTCAGGTAGTAGCAGCCTATCATGCAGCTACAAGCGTACGACCGAAGCTGAGCTAAATCAAACTCAGCCTTCCAGGAAAAATTAAGGAATGGGGATTTTAGGAAAAATAACAGAGGAGAGGTTGAGAAGAGCAGGAACGAAAGTTGTGAAGAGGGCAAGAAAAAAGACAAATGGACTGAGCCAGTGAGACACAAAAAGGGAGCGAGGGAGGCAGCTTCAATAAAAGATGTTTCTTCCCCTCCATGGTGTAACAAATGACTGCACAGCTCAGAGCCGGCGCTGCTGACAGCCCAAAACTCAAACAGCGACAAAGGCAGCGAGCGAGGAAAAGACACAAAAGACACAGATAGAGAGAGAGAGAGAGAGAGAGAGAGAGAGAGAGAGAGAGAGAGAGAGAGAGAGGAAAAGAAGAGCAGCAAAGGACAAAAACAGGTGAATGTGGAGGCAAAGAGAGCGATAAGAAAATGAGCGAGAAATTAGGATGAAGATGGAGCGAGAGGGGACGGGAGATAAAAAAAGAGACTGAGATGATACGGAAAAAAAATCATTGGTATTCTAAGGCGGTCTCCCATGCAGCACAGAGCACAGGCTGCTCTTAGAATGAACAACCGTGATTCAACAGTGCCCCCTTCAGGATCAAAAAACTTGTATGAATCTAGGTCAACCCAACAGTTTTTCTCATAGGGAACCAAAAACTACAACAGGAGGGCGACAGGAAAAGCAGTAGCCATGTCTCTAGAGTATTTCTTTTATATTTAAAATTGGAAAACGCTTTTTAAGTGACCCGATTTTGGCTTCGTCCAAATTTCCCAGTACTGAAATACACTGGAAACACACCAATGCACATGACGAGCCCCATATTATCAGTTCAGGTTATAGTTAGAGTGTCACAGTAAGAAAAATAGGTTTGAATAATAAAACTAATGGAACAGATTTCATTGGCTGGTTCATATCAAATATTTACAAAAGAATTAAATTGATATCATTCTCTCTACCTTGCTAACATTATTTAAACCTTTAGCATCAGGTTAGTGACGAGGAATGTTGAGTCTGCATGGTTACAGATTAAAAACAATGTTTCACTCACAGAGAGTTGCTTTTCATGCAACAAAAACAAACACAAGAGGTAATTCATCAGCCCACAAAGCCAAAAGCTTGAAAGTCCACCAACATATGGGAGAGAAATCCTTTCCTCCGGGCACAATTTGCCAAGGCAGCACTCCTCTGCTAATTTGTTCTTGTTTGTTCTCTCTAAATAAAAACACCCATCAGCTGATACTGAGGTCCACAACGCTGAGCCCGCAGGGAAACAAGATTTCTAGTCAGGAAACCTTGTCCTCAGGCTACAGCATTTAAACAACACTGTTCTACAAAACAACCAATCCTGGTAATTCAAGTAAACCTCACCACAAACATGTTTATCAGCAGGGGTGAGCAAGTTATTTTTTATTTTTTCCCCGAAGAAGACTTTACTATAGAGCAGACAAGAACTACAATGTACAAAGGAAATGCATGTACTAGTATCTGAAAAAAGTAAAAGATAATTGATGACCGGGAACCAGCTCCAGGAAGTACCAGAAAACAACAAATAAGAGAGGGCAAAAGCCTTTTTCCAACATTTAATTCAAAGTATAATTAGCAGTAGTATTAGTAGTAGTCGGAAATTCACAGTTTGATGGACACGCATCAGTGAATGTCCGCTCATGTTAGTATAAAAGTATGTTGATGTCTCATATATTCTAACAAAGAAAGCACTAGAAAATATTAAAATGATTATTATCCATTCATACACATTCTATAGCTCTCATCCTTAAAGCTATGCAGCAAAGTTGGAGCCAGTTGCTAGATAATAATATATATATATTCAATATATTATTCTAAGGATACTATATGTAATATAGTGCATACACTTAGTGTGTTGAATGAAAACAAGACACAACACTTAAAGTTCTGTCTCTCACCTTTGACTTTAACATAGATGAACTCCGCGTTGACACAGAGCGCCAGGTTGCTCGGCAGTGTCCAGGGTGTGGTTGTCCAGGCAATCAAAGAGACGTCTGGAGACTCAACCAGCGGGAAGCTGACGATCACAGATGGATCTTGAACATCCTGCAGATAAAAAAAAACTAATTCTATTATTTTTCTCTCAAAGAAGATTTACATACTGGTTAATTTTTACAAGCAGGTTATCTGCTCTCGCTGATCTTCCTCAGGAGGAAAATGAAAATGGATTCTGCTGTGCTACATTACAAACGCAGCTATGTTGCATCTTTCAGGGGTTATCATTTCTGCCAACCTTGTAGTTCTGGTTGGCCTCGAAGTTGGAGAGAGGGGTGTTGCAAGCAGTGGAGAAAGGCATGACTTTGACACCTCGGTACACCAGACCCTTATCAAACAACTGCTTAAACACCCACCTGAATGAGTGAGAAGAAAAACAATGAAAAGAAGGCACTGACAGTGTTCGCTGACCGCAAGACAAAATTCCTTTGGACTGTTTATTGCAGCTGACACTTCGATACTTCCTGTTAATTTTTTTGTAAACCAAAAACTATTTGACAGCAACCAAAGTAATTGATACATTCTCAACTTTAATAATAACTTAAATCAAATAGCCTCTTAATTTAACTAAAAATAATATATTGGCTGGATAGGCTTACCAGACAGATTCCATGAACCACGGGTAGAGAGTCTTGTAGTCATTTTTGAAGTCAATCCACCTGCCCATTCGCCTGACTGAGTTCTGAGATAGAAAACAAACATTTCATTTAGCTGACGCTTTTATCCAAAGCGACTTACAATAAGTGCATTCAACCATGAGGGTAAAAACCCAGAACAACAAGAATCAAGAAAGTACGATTTTCTTCAAGAAAGACAAACTACAAAGTGCTATATGTTAGTAAACAAAATAATAAAATGAAAACAAGTCAAATAAGAGACCAGAGTTCAACGTTTTAGCTTTCTATTGTATTAGTTTTCGAGGCGACTGTATGCTGCAGAGATGAGATGCACTTATTTTTAGCCTCATTATGTTTGAGTCATGTAATAAAACTGGTCTCACAAGTGTGGTTACAACTGTGAGTTGCCTGTGCCTGCTCACCTCCCACTCGTTGGAGTATCTCATGACAATGCTCCTGCACTGGTTGTTGTACTCGGCGATGCCCATCTTGGCTACATCTTCAGGCCCTTTGATCCCCAGAGTCTTATCAATCTCATACTCCTACAAAAAAAAAAACAGGATATTGGACATTTAAATTAACAGATCTGCACATCTTCACAACCGATATTCAGGAAAGACCAACTCTTACCACAGGGAGGCCATGGCAATCCCAGCCAAAGCGCCGGTCAACATGGAAGCCGCTCTGGTGGGCAAAGCGAGTAACAATGTCCTTGATGGTGCCGGCTAGGATGTGACCATAGTGGGGGAGACCCGTGGCAAAGGGAGGGCCGTCATAGAAGGTGTACCTGGGGCAACAAAATAGTATTTCAAAGAATTCGGGCAATCAAGCTCATCAGTATTCTCTCAATGATAACAAAAATACGTAGTTTTGCGACATTTTGGCCTGAAACACTTCTTTGTAAGATAACACAAACACAGAAAGACTGTGTATCAAATTGTGTTGTCAACCTGGACAAAAGAAACACAAACAATAGTTTCGAGTATATAAATACAATATGTACAGATATCAGGGCAATAGATGGTATGTTTGCCATTTGATTCTAATGCTATAATCTTTTTAATCATGTCTTCAAATCTATCATCATGATTTAATACTTTGTTTGCTAAAGATTTTTGAAAAGGTATTCATAGATAAATCTGAAAGTTTCAATGTATTGATTCAGATTCAGAAATGATGCAATGGAGTCTAAGAAAAACTGGTTACACGGGAACATGAAACTTTTCAACATGGAAGTGCAACAGCTGAAATGGCATTCACTATGAACAGGATTCATGGAGATGACTATGCTGCTATTCTAAACCACTTATAAAGTATTCACAGTAAAGTACTTTAAGAGCTTCTGATGGGAATATGTGGTGCTTTGTAAACTCATATTTACAAACAAAAAACAGTTGGATTTACTTGGGCCTGTTCTTGGACTGCTTGAGGCATTCCTGGAAGCAGTCTTTGTCTTGCCAAAACTTCAGGATCTTCTCCTCCTCTGCAGGGAAGTTGATGGACAAAGGGACTGGCTCCACCATGGTGTCAGTCTGAACAAAGGGAACAGGAACAACTTAACAGGCTTGTGAAGCCGGAACACGTGGAATTTAATATAAACTGTACATGTGTCATGAAGCCTTTTGATGAATCTTCCCTAAAGTTCATAGCCAATAAAATACTCGTATATGACCTAATAGAACATTTTGCGGCAGACATGTTGATAGGTCACAGTAGGATAAATATGAATTGTAAAATGAATGATGTCTGAATTCCATTTAGGTGCTTCAGTTTCAGAGTCATGATATTTACATGCTGGCTCACTGCTGCACTTTCATCTCTAACTGGGACACTTGAACTGAACAGAGCCATCATTAATGTTGACACTGTTTCAAACAGCTGATTAAATCACACTTTGACCTCACATTCACTGCCCCACAATGCAACAAACGGGGAATCTGGAAGATTCTTGAAAAGTATTAAAAAGTAATGAACACTTAGTTAAAGGCATTGGATTAAGAGTCACGTACTTTCTTTTGACTGTGGGGAGACATTGCCGAATGCAAAATATAAGTGTGTTTGACTCAACAGTGATTCGTACAATCCTTTTCTCAACAATTAACGGAAAACACTGTCACAAAGATTCACGGTAGAACAGTATTTAAGGTTGTGTTTATTTGAACCTCCATTATAGGAGGTTTTCATTGAAAAAAAAGGCTTCTTAGGAAACATAAGCCTTCTTCCCTTAATATAAATATTACTCATTTGATATGGTGTTGGCTATATTGTTATTTCTATTAATAATAAATATGATACTTTGTCAAATTACTGAAAATTTTCAGGACATTTTAACAATTCTGTAATAATATGATAATAATAATCGTGATATGAAAGTTTCAATTCTAAGCTTTGTAGTGGAAAACTCCACTGATCAATGTCTTATTACAGTTTTGACTGTTTTCTGTACACTTAGCTGATACAACATCAATGTCTTCCACCTCCTGTTGACCATTATTTGGCAACTGTGTGCTAGATTTGATTCCTCTTCCTCTAACAGTGATGCTAGACAGCAGATGGTCCTGTCTGCTTTCTGTTCTGTTTCCCATTTATCACACTGTATAAAAACCTTATTTTTTAACATTCTTGTTGTTGCACTCTGAGCCATGTTGCTGACTGTGTAAACCTCTGCAGAGCTAATAATTAAACCTCTAAGACAACTCCGGTCTGAGAAACTCATTAATTCAAATCTCTTGATACATTTACACGACAGCTTGTCACCACTGGCAGCAGTTAATTTCAGCAAATTCTTGAATCATATTTAAATGGTTGATACAACCACCAGCTTCGTGCTCCTGATCCAGATGCAATTTATTAGCATATTTAGAAGTTTTCACTCATAATGTTATTTATGGCCAATGTCACAGCGAAACAGGTATTCACTTGCATTGCATTAGATATTTAAATACCTTGGGACAATATGTATATGACGTTTAAGTCACGTTAGGTACATTAAACCTGCATCATATAACACAAGCAGGTGTTTGTCTTGTTGATAAGTGCTTCCACTGATTCTATTTAATTTAATCTCATTCAAACCAGCCAGAACTTGTCAGTGCTCAGTAGTTTGACAGCACAAAGAAGAGTCGCCATTAGCATTTTATACACCAAAGTCAATCCTGTCTGATATATTATCTCCACGTAGAATCTTCAAATGATGAAACTTTGCCCAAACTGATTGTTTAACTCCAGTAAAGTGACTTCATTCCGCAGAGGTTGGTTCACACGGATGACGCCTCCTTGTTGTTAGCTAGCAGGCTAAGCTAGCCGGTCTGCGGTTCAGATAGTTAGCTTGTTGCTAAACGAGCAAAAGTTAGTTAAAGGCGGCACATATATATATTCAAAATATATAGTATATAAAATAAAATAGAGGAGAAGTGAAGTGTGGCTGTTATTTAAAAACAGTCATGCGGTAACGGGAGAATTCCCAGTGAATGGACAGACTCACATGTTGTCTGCCACCGACGAGAAATGATGCAAGCTGGAGGCAGGGCTGGAGCGGAAGTGACGCCTACAATGATGTACTCCTTCAAAATAAAATACTAATAAACAGCAAAATCAGCAAACCGACGTTTTATTATGAGTCCGTTTCCTGTTCTCCTGTAACTTTCCTCCATTTAAACCAACTGCGCATTGTCGACAGGTGTATCATTACCAGAAAAACGAAAAAGGCTTTATGTCCAATTGGAAAAAACGACTTTATCGTTAAATCAAGAATTTGAAAATAAAATCACTAAATACATCAAATATATATGATTTAATGAAAATCAAATGTATTTATAGTTAGACCACCACATCCATACTGTAATATAATTTATATAATCAATTTACAATTGATTATATAAATTAAATCATTTTACATTGACTTCAGCTCCATGAACATGTATTCTGATCTGATATTGACCTCAACCATAAATAATTTGAAATAAATGTGTATATATACAGTAAATATATAAATGATAATGTCTTGTGTGTGTGTTTGTGCGTGCGTCTGTGTGTATGCGTGTGTGTATTTGTGTGTGTGTGCGTGTGTGTGTGTGTGTGTTTGTGTGCATGTGTGTGTGTGCGTGAGTGTTTGTGCGGGTCAGATGGGCGTGGTCAGTGTGATGGGTGGGCCCTCAGATGAGATGATAGTATTATTATGTATTGTTGTCATAATTAATATATAGATTTGACCAAATGTAAAAAAGTTAAGAAACATTGTTTGTCTATGCTCTGCTGTGTTCATATGAATAGTAGCAAACTAAATGAATCACACTTATTTGTTTCACTCCAACACTGTGTTAATTGATCAATGAATCCTGTGTGTATATTCAGAAAGACAGAGGTAGATGTTACTGTACTAGTTATTTTTATTCAAAAAGTTTAACATATTTACAACACATCATTAGATCATTTCAAATATGTACAAAGGGGGACAGGGGAGAGGTTTGTTTTGAGGAGTAGAAAAAGGGTGAGGGCGGGGGCTTCTCCACCTCTTCTCTCTCCTCCAGCTCATCTCGGCCTCCTCCTTTCTGTAGCTCAGTCCCATAGTTGGAGTTTTCTCCTGCTGCAGTTTCGTCTCCTTTCGGCCCTGAAGCAAGCACCTTCTCGTTCTCCTTCTCCATGTTGACCTCCACCTCACTGCTCACTTGTGCAGACTTGCTTCCAGAATTTTAGCCTTGGCCTGACAGTCAGTGAGCTGCGCCAAGCAGTCAACATAGGCCCTGAGGCGAGCATGCCCTTTCTCTACCTCCTTCGTTATGACAACATCTTTGTCTTTCACCTGGTTTTCCAGCTGCTCCACCTTCTCCGTCAGGGCCTTGATCTCATTCTCCTTCTCGGTCTCGGTCTCAATCTCCTTCCTCTTCTCCTTCTCCTTCTCCTTCTCTTTCTCCTTCTCCGTCTCCTTCTCCTCCTCCTTCTCCTTCTCCACCGCCATCTTTATGATATCATCTCTGTCTTTAAGATGGTTTTCCAGCCGCCACACCTCCTCCTTAAGAATCAAAATGTTCCTGTTGGCTCGGAGGATTTCGACATTGTAGATCGTCACAAGTTTCTCCTTCTCCTTGTCCTTCTCCTTGTCCTTGTACTTCTCCTTCTCTTTCTCCTTCTCCTTCTCCTTCTCTTTCTCTTTCTCTTTCTCCTTCTCCTTCTCCTTCTCCTTCTCTTTCTCTTTCTCCTTCTCTTTCTCTTTCTCTTTCTCCTTCTCCTTCTCCTTCTCCTTCTCTTTCTCCTTCTCTTTCTCTTTCTCCTTCTCCTTCTCTTTCTCTTTCTCCTTCTCCTTCTCTTTCTCCTTCTCTTTCTCCTTCTCCTTCTCCACCTCCACCTCCACCTCCACCTCACTGCTACATCCTGTATCAGGCTGAGGTGGCTCCTGGTGCAGCCTTGCTTCCATCAGCTTAACCTTGGCCTGACAGTCAGTTAGCTCAGCAAGGCAGTCGAGATAGGCCCTGAGGCGAGCGCGCCGTTTCTTCACCTCCTTCGCTATGACAACATCTTTCTCTTTCAGCTGGTTTTCCAGCTGCTCCACCTTCTCCGTCAGGGCCTGGATCTCATTCTCCTTCTCGGTCTCGGTCTCAATCTCCTTCCTCTTCTCCTTCTCCTTCTCCTTCTCCTTCTCCTTCTCCTTCTCCTTCTCCTTCTCCACCGCCATCTTTATGAACTCATCTCTGTCTTGAAGCTGGTCTTGCAGCTGCCACACCTCATCCTTAAGAGCATTAATCCTCCTGTAGGCTGTGAGGAGTTCGTCATTGAGGATCTTCAGAATATCTGGTTTCTCCATGGTTTACCACAGAGAGTAGATCTCTCTTTTGAAGAAGCTGTTGGATGAGTTGATGCACTATTTTCTGAAGAAGTTTCTGCTCTTGTCTGGAACTTGAAGTCAAAAGGCTTTATGTCTGCAGGTGACAGGATGAAATAGTGTGTAAGATTTAGGTGAATTTAATCAATCAAACATTCAATATAAAACAATTGACACAGATAGAGAGACACCCGCAGAGAGAAGGAGAGAGAGGGAGAGAGACAGACTGGCTGGTTTAAGCGAGAGATTGAGAGAGAGAGAGCGGGAGAGATTGAGAGAGAGAGAGAGAGAGAGAGAGAGAGAGAGAGAGAGAGAGAGAGAGAGAGAGAGAGAGACTCCCCTCCTGCTACGTGTGTATCTGGTTGCCATGGAAACTCAACTGAATGCAACTGCTCTCTCCTCACTGGGAAGAGAGAAATCTAAACTCTGAGTGCACCACTCAAACAACTATAATTCAGAAACTATAAGTCCTATCTGTGAAATAAAGACATCGGGAGAATTCCAAGACTTTGCCGGACACACAGATATATTTGAAATTTGTGAGAGTAAAAAAATGGGGCCGTGTGAGCAAGTTATGCAAGTTGATGCTCCTTCCAGAAAAGTTTTCTCTGAAATAACATTAGACCCAATAGAGAGGGATTGTTTTTTTCCTTAAAGGAGCTACACACCTCATGTAATGTGCTCCTAGCATTAACTTAAGCTTCCGTCAACTTGTCCTTCAACACATTCAAACTACACATTAACCAAAAAATCACCAGTAAATGTTTTTTTGAAATAAAACTTCCCTCATCAATCACCATGGCACCAAGCCCCTTCGATTTGAATTTGAATCTGAATTTGATTGGCAGTGATGGAAGCTGTTGTTTTTTTTAACTTGTCTTAAATACTAAAGTTAAACACCAAGGTTAATCTTCCCAATGTTACAAAACACATTGTTTGGTAGAATAAGCTGTGAAATGGGAGAATTTCCTGGTGCTACAGGTGTTTTGTCCACAATGCCTCACTCTCCCTGGCCTCGGCGACTTAAAGCTACTTAGCATCACGTTAACACATATCACTCATTAAGATAAGCAGCAGAAAACACAAAAGAAGCCAGCAACAATATTTTCACATTTGTCATAAAAGCAACAGAAAACACCACATTATCAACATGTAACAGCAGAAGCTTCATATTATACAGTGGTTTAATTTCCAACTTGAATAATGAGCCTGAATTGTATCGGTTAGCATGCTGGGTAAATACAGAGAGAGGGTGAGACATGACTTACCTCAGTCAAGGTCAGAGTGCAATAGCAACTGTCTTAAACTTTAACAGTATTTAAAGCAATCAACAGCCAATCAGAGGTCTCCTATCAAAATAGCAACTATGATGCTGTTCATCAAAGCATCAAAGGAGGTATTGAGAGAGTGTCCCTGTCAATCAAAAACATCTTCTATTTCAAATCTTAGCATCTGGTTGCTATGGTGATAGAATCACCTACTGATGATGAAGTTTTGCGATCATTTATTTCTGTAAATAAATTTGTTTCATTTTGGTGGACTTTTAATTGCGTCATTCTTGCAGCATCTGATCTTTAATTGTTTAATGGCTCCTGTCTTATCACCTTCTTGTCTTAGTATTAATATATATATATATATATATATATATATATATATATATATATATATATATATATTATATATATTAAATATATATATATACAATATATACTTACATATATGCAGTGGTGTAAAGTAACGGAGTAGAAGTACTTCGTTACAGTACTTAAGTCGTTTTTTTGAGGATCTATACTTTCCTTGAGTATTTATATTCATCAGGACTTCTACTTTTACTCAACTACATTTAAAAGAAAAAATATGTACTTTTACTCCGTTACATTTTCATTGAACACCTCGTTACTCGTTACAAATTAAAATCTGAATATAATTATAATTGTCTCTCATCGCGATTGCATTATCCGGACTGTGCGTGTTTGCGCGAGAACCGACGGTGTCTCGCGAGGATAACCTGAGGGCGGAACGGGAGATAAGCCGTGGCCGTCAACCCGACTACACCGGAGTAAACCACCATGGCTACCTCATCCACCTCATCTATCGCTGATGCTGAAGACACGGCCGAAGAACCAAATCCACCACACCTGTGGCCGTATCTCGCGACCATGTTTGCCTTCGTGGGGATACAAGATACATCCTATCGAATGAAGTGCCTCTTGTGTCTACCGAGGGAGACGGAAATAATGGCGTTTCAAAACTCTCCGTCGAACCTCAAAAAACACATTCAGGTAAGTGAATTAAGTAATGGCCGCCAGAGTCATGTTATGTATTGTGCCAGGAATAAGTGCAAAAGTCTCGCTGGTAAAATATAGTTTGCCAACAGAACAGATACAGTTGAGCATTTTACTTAACATGCTTAACATGCGTGTCTACAAAGTAGACACGCATGTTAAGCTACAAGTGGGAATAAACAACCGCTTTGGCCACATGTCAACAGACCCTGAAATGGTTGCCGCTGCTATTCTCCTCCCTAAATTTAGAACTGCATGGACAAAAGATATTGCTTCAATCAGAATGGGTAAGACAAATGAAGATGATCAATGTTGAAATTTGTAAACAAAAATAATATGTGAATGTACATGAAATCAGGGTTAATGGTATTTCAGCTGTACTAATTCTATTTTGACCCTCCCTGTATTTCAGGAATGGACTACATCAAGGAGCAGATCGCGGATCCTTCCTTGTCAGGAGAAGCCACCAGATCCAGCTCATCTGATGAGGGAGACTTCTTCTCTTCGCTGAAGAGCTCTCACGTTACTCAAGACAGCTCCAAGCAACTAGATGGATACCTGGCCCTTACAGCAGATCAGATGGATGTACTGAAGACGTTCCCTGCTGTCTGCAAGTTGTCTGTTAAGCTGAACACACCTCTGCCTGCCTCTGCAGCCTGTGAACGACTATTTAGCATTGCAGGACTTGTCTTCAGCCCTCGAAAAGCTCGGCTGGATTCACGCAATTTTGAGAATCAACTTCTGCTAAAGATGAACCACAAGTTTGTTGACTTTTAATAAAGCACTATGACAAATTAAAGTCATTATAGGCGTTTCACCATGCAACTACACAACCCAAACCTCTACCAAAGTTTAACCACTGCATTGAGTTTTTAGGTCTCTTTATTTCAAAATTGTAAACTTTGGTATAGGTTTGGGTTGTGTAGTTGCATGGGGAAACGGGTCTCAAAATCAGACCTTATCAATCACTGTAAATATAAACAAAAAGGAAAAAAACACTGTTGGGTTTTGTAATTATATGCATTGTCAGTTCATGTTCTACAAGTGTCGCTTTAAGACCTGTTATATGGCATGGTTGTCATGGCACGGTAACAATACAACCCGAAATTTTTTGTTTAAAGTGGTTAAAGTTCTTTGTTAGAAAGTGAGAAAATGTTATTTAATATTTATTTTAAGTTTCACCACTTCCAATTTCACTTGTTCATGTATGAGTTCTATATTATTTTATAAATAATAATTGAAATCAGTTGAAATAAAGTCTGAATAGAACAATTTCGGTTGTTTTGTTTCTGTGTAAGCCTACTATAAAAAGCACTTTACATTTTTAATTTGATACTTGTACTTTTACTTTTGATACTTAAGTACATTTCAACACCAGATACTTTTGATACTTAAGTACATTTAATATGAGCTACTTTAAGACTTTTACTCAAGTCATTTTCTGACTGGTGACTTTTACTTTTACCGAAGTCACTTTCAGGTAAGATATCTGTACTTTTACTCAAGTATGGCTTTCAAGTACTTTGTACACCACTGCATATATGTTTATATACATATACATATGCATGTATACATACATACACATACACATTGTGTGATGGTAGAACATTTATTTTGTTTAATTTCATTCTCTATTGTTCATTTCGTCGTGTAACTCTTAGCCGCAGTATTTCATCACAAACGAACATGTGAACATTATACAACCCAGGATATTTCCAACCAAAATTCAGACTTAAATAGTTTAAATTTATTTTACCAAGAGGTTCATGTCACACTGTATGGAGAATATTTAAGAAAAGACGATTTTCTACAACCAAAAATTCCATTGCACAAGTGTTTTGCAGCAGAAAATACCTTCATAGGTGTCTATGGATGAGAGTAATACAACTCAGAGCTCAAACAAAACCTAAAGAATCACGGAGACTGATGACCAATTACAACACATATGACTAACTGGATATGAAATGACTTCTACAAGAGGATATGATAATTTTGATCATTTTGCGCAGCCCTAGTTTTCATTGAAATGCTTCTCTCACATGTTCTCTCACATGAAAATACTTTGTTCTTTAAAATGCACAACAATGTTTGTCAGTAGGACTTCCTGATATCTTCCTCAACGATGAATGGACACACATTCTGTTCATCCACCTACTGCCCTACCTTACACATGGCATGAGAGTATGATTTTGAAGGTCAGATTTCAAAAACATCTCAGAGTTAATTTTTACTGTTTTAGATTCTTAGTACTGGAGATCCTTAACATCTTTCTGTCTAAAGTCGATTTTAGGTCTATTTAAGATGACGTGTACTGTTTGTAGTGATCTATTAATGCAGAATGCAACAAATTGGTAGCTAACATGGTCTATCAATGAGGCCTAACTGGTTTGACCGCTATAGAGGCTGTTGGAATATATGAACTTCATATGAACGGCATATCAACGACAATAAAGAACCAATGTCTGCTGCAGATGTTCTTTAGAAATTTGTATTATTGTACAAAGATAACAAGAACTGTAGGAGTAACCTTTTGTAATTCATTTCTTTGTCAACATAACACACCATTCATTATGTGAGAGAAGTTTTTTATGAGATCAGATTCTGACCTGATGTTTTGACAGATTCTTCTTCAGCGTGTCTTACAGTGCAGGGCTGTTATATTAATGTTGCTCTCTGTCCTGCACCTCACGTCACCTCTCTGTTCCTCTGGTAACTCAGACCAAATGCTTTCCTGAAAATCCATGTCATATTTATAATGTATTTTGGCAAACTGTGTGCACACAGCAGCACTGGATGATCTTGAGTCTTTACTTTGTTGCTCATACTGTGAGTTATATCAGTCATTATAAGAGTGAAGTCCTCGCAAAGAGATGTAATCCCTGACACAGCCAATATTTTAAACATTATTAGAAATAGCTCCGTTTGTTTAAACCCCTGTTTATCAAACAAAGTGGAAAAAACTATTCTTCTCAGGTTCCTTTTCATCCTCTAATGCAATAAAGAGAAGAACTGAAAATAAAATCGACTGCATTAAATTACTACCAAAGATGCCGGCTTCTAAAGGCATGCACATGTATTTATTTTACAGTAATTTGCTTCTTTTAAATGATAAACAGTGTAGTATATGAGGAATAATGCATCTTAATTATCTTGAGAGACACATAATGGTTTCGGGTCTTTCTAAAAAAATTAAGCATTTAAATCCAGAGCCTAAATTAGCGAAGTAAATTGTGAAATTTAAAAAATCTATTTTACTCAATCAGCTGAATGGAAATATTTTATCAGGTGCATGTAGAATATATATGTAGAGTATTTCTTTCTTTCTCTCTCTTTCTACATTTCTTGTCTGTTTGTAGTACTTTTGTGTGTCTCTCAGTAGCCATGTTGTGCCACTTCAGACTTGTGTTGTGTCTCTTAGTCTTTTTTTTGTCTGTTTGCAGTGGATTTGTGTCAAATTGTATTTGTTTGGTTAATCTTTATAGTTATTTTTTGTTTCTTGGTAGTTGTTTGTTCTGCCTTAAAAGATATAAAACAAGCACGACGATCTCCATGACTTTTATACTTCAGACGACAAGAAATAGCAAATAACGATTCAAAGGGAGCAAACAACATGGAACCTCGAACAAACACAGGAGAAATGATACATGTAAAATGATTTAGAACAGTCAATTATATTAATGATAAGATAATAAGATATAAACAATACGATTCTTAGTTTCAAAATGTACTCAAACGAGAGACGTTTAAATGTGCAAAAGTATTGACATTGACAAATGTGACAACTGAAACAATAACATTTGTATTGGAAGCTATCAAATCTGCACCATCAGCAAATGTAGTCATCCTTATAAATCCTAAACATCTCATTTAATTCAATTCAAAAATATATCAGGCAGCACTATTTTGACATGTGACCATGAAATACTACAAATTGCAGCACTGACTGAGCTTTCTCATAGGTTTGACCCAATAGTTAATACTTTCTCTGGGCTTCAGAAGAGAGTTTCCCTTTACGTGCCACAATAAGAATCCTTTTCCAACAGGTTGGACATCTCCATCCAGGACAGGTCCCACTGCACCTCTGTCACATCCAACTTGGTGGCAGGAAGCACCCCTGCTGGAACTTCCTGTTTGGAAACTGGCCAGCAGCTCCAAGTGCAGAACTTCTGGTACCTTCAAGAAAATACAACAGGCAGTGAATCATTTACTTCACCACCTGTTGGGCTTGTCGTTCATGCAGTAGAAAGTAGGAAGTCAAGACGGATGAAGATTTTATAAATACTAACCTGTAGTGACAAACGAGCCAAACAGTCAAAGGAATGACGATCAGAAGTAGAACCCCACATGAAGCAATGATCCATTTCCAGGAACCTGATCAAGACGACATAATACTTGTTTAAATAAATAAAACTGTTATAATAACAACAACAATTGGATTTCCAATCATCTTGGCGGACACATGTAGTAAGTGTCAGGAAAGGGCCCAATGTATTTTGGTATTAAGCTGATCCAGTCATTTTTTATCTCTTTCTTTAACATTGTGCTTTTAAAACGTTTTCCCAGGGAATAATTCTTGGACCTTAATGACAAAAATCTGCCGTATGTAGAGGACTGATATCTATGAGTGTGTGAAATTTGGTGCGGCTTGATTGTATTTAAGGGGACTGCTGGGCCTTGGTGAATATGCGCTCTACTGAGTCCCATTGTAGTTTCTTTCATCTCATTAGATCCTGAGGGATCTTCCTGATGAAATTAGACCTTGATGAAAAGAGGAGAACCAGACAACCAAAAGGCTTCACTCAATAATGGAAAATGTGTTGATTAATATTGAGTATTTCCTCCAAATTAAGTAGATGTATATAAATAAGAAAAATACCAGTGGAGGCTGGAGTCTCCTCTGATGTGAAGTTTCCTAAAAGAAACAACAGTTGATATGTGACACTGATCCACTTCTATAGAACACACAGCAGAGTGATGATGTTCAGCTGACCTCTGTCTGGTCTCACTGATAACCAGCTCTCTGGACTCTGCAGCTGTCTGTCGTGGGACGCACACCTGTAGAAGCCTTCATCTTCCCGTGTCACATTCTTAAGAGTCATCTTTATGACTCGGTCTGAACCGGACGAACTGTTAGAGTCAATCAATGCTCCGTTTTTAAAGAAGCTGGTTTGTTTGTGTTTGCCGCTCTGATGCTGATAACACAAGGTGACATCGTCACCCGTAAACACAGGGGAGGCTTGGGTCTTCAGAATGATGTCGCCATCTGTGGAAGAAAAATAGAAGGCATCCTCACACCAGTACACTCCACTGGTCCCACCGGCAGCAGTGAACACAAATACTTCAGACTTGCAAGGGCTCATGCTACCTCCTGGCGTTGAATAGTGAACGGTGAGGTTTGAGGTCCCTGCTTTTAGGTCAGGAGAGAAATGCACCAGCTTCCACCCTGAGGAGTTAGTCTGAGATGTGAGGCACTGCAGAGTGAAACACCCCCAACTGAATATCTTCCTGGTGTCAGGAGTCAGAGAGAGCGAGGGAGGGGGCAATTCTAGGACAGAGGTTGATAGAGAGAAAAAGAAAAGGGGACAGAAGATGAGAGAAGCAACAGAAATTTGAGAGATTGAGGCTTTTCAGACGTATCCTGGTTTAACGATTGGTCAATCTGTTATGGACATAACTGAAATAGCCACATATCTTGACAAATTGTCAGAAACAAGTTTGGACAACCAATCAGGGATGAGTAAAGTCATTTGAAAGCAATCCATCAATGTGTCTGCCATTGTTACCTCTGCCGAGGTCAGAGGTCATGTTTTCACCCCTGTCTGTTTGTTTGTAGGGAAAATAACACAAGAACAACCCAACAGAGTTGCAGGGAACTTGGTGGAACAATTTGGTTTGAGTCATAGAAGAAGCCATTATATTTGGATCTTCCTGTAACATTTTGAGATTCTACGTTTTTCAACACTTTCACCATTTTCCAAGGGAGCAATCTTGAAGAAAAAATATCTGGCACATTTATGGAACTAATATCTATGAGTGAGTGTAGCAGCTTGATTGAAATTAAGGGGACTGATGGGCCTTGGCGGAGGTGCGCTCCACCGAATGCCCTTCTAGTTTTAACTGTAAATCTCCGCTGTCTGTGAAACTTCTGCTCTCAATTAATGTGATTTGCCTTCAGCTGTACTCTAATCTCCATACTTGCTCGACTGTAGTCTCTAAATTCACCTTTGCCTACACTTCACTAACAATTATACATTTAGGAAACACCCTTCTCATGTGATAATCTGTCAAACCCAGTCAACAACTTTTAAAGGTAATGGTAGATGGCTCTCTGATTGGTTTATTGCATGTTATGCCCAAAACACACCTCTGAATAGTAAAGAGACAAAACAAATCTTGTGTCGAGTGCAGCAACATTTTGTAATAAATCAAGTACTACAGTGAGAGTTGTGTTTGTTTTTGGATTCAATGTTTGGCAAAAAAATGTACGACTGATGAAGATATCCTGTGATAATTAATATACATTCGTTTTGACAGTTTTACATTTTGAGATTGACCTGTCCGGGGTGTACCCTCTCACCTAATGTCAGCTAGGGTTCGCTCCAGGGACCCTCAAAGGGGTTTTCACCATTTTATTGTTCCTAAACACAGTCAGTCATGAAGCCAAAATAAGCTTAAATGAATAAAAAAACAATTTAAATCTTCTGACAGTCTTCTGATTAATTAGAAATAGTATAAACCATGTGTTTACCCATGATAGGGAGGAGTGACAGAGGCTGTTTTAAGGAAAATAAGAGCCTCTATGTGTCTCTGCATTAGTCAGTTTGAGAATACACAACCTCTGTACTCATCTGATTCATCCTGTGCAAAGCAGAAACCTGATGCCGCGCTGCAGTGGCTGCAGTCGTAGCTGCTGCACACCTGACACTTCAAGTGAGACCGGCCGGGCCTTTAGCTCAACCTCAGTCCGGTTCTCCCGACACTCGGCTTGGCACCAGTACCTGTCGGCCTCCTCCCGTGTTACAGCGGTGATGAAGTAGCTGTCACCGGAGACCAGGTGCCTGGGGGTGGGAGCCCTGTGTGGTTTGGACCTGAACCACCAGTAGCTCTTCACAAAACCAGAGAGGGACTCCACTGTGCACTGCAGGAGCACACTCTCACCCAGGTAGATGTTTGGCCCCGGACGCTTCACAGAGACATTGGCCTCCAGAGATCCTGCAGGAACAGGGGGGGCTACATTATAGGCTTTTGCATGCCGGTGTCAAATGTTATTACTGTATCTGTGTGTCAGACAGGTGGACCCTGATTCATCATCTCTGCCAGTACCTTTAAATGCAGCAACATGGAGAACTACACCTGAAACACAGAGAAATTATTTTACACAAACACAACTCATATCATCACTATTGTTGTTTTTATATTGTTTATATTTGTACAAGAAACTGTTGGGGTCGAGTTCTACTGATAAGGAAGAAGAAACCTGATAATCTTTGTCTGGAATATATTTCATTCAGAAGTGTAGAGGAATAAAATCAATAAATATATCTGTATTAATTTTATTATCTATAAATATTTATAACTATATGTTATTGAGTATATGAAGCAATGCAGCCACTAATTTCTCTTCACTTACTTCTGCTTCTTCTTCTTCTTTTTTCCGGCTTACTGATCATCCTTGGGCTCTGCAGAGGTCGACTGTCTCCAGGTAATTAAAAAGGTATTTAGGCATATTTCACTGCCAGTCTGCCATGATTGTTCACCAGCAACAACAATGCACTCAAATGTCTCTAATGCCCAAAGAGGTCTAACTTCTTTTACTATTTTGTAAGTTTGTTCAAATGCGTAAACTGTGAGCAGGTTTATGCTCAAGCATACAGTGTATCAACTACAGAGGAAGACAACAATCTGCAGAGAACGACATGCTTTCAAAAGTCTTTTGAAAAAGCACTGGTTTCTATGAGGTATTATTGTTAAAATCCCATCACACACCCAGAACCGGTCGGCAGTGTGTCACAGGGCCGACATACAGAAACAAACCACACTCTTCACACTTAAATCTTTACAAACAATTTAAATGGGAGGATTTTTCAATTTTCATGTTTAGCTGAAAATACTCACTCAAGCACACTAATGCAGATCAATTATTTATTAATCAAATTG
The DNA here is from genome assembly GCF_947347685.1 of Pleuronectes platessa. Lineage (NCBI taxonomy): Eukaryota > Metazoa > Chordata > Actinopteri > Pleuronectiformes > Pleuronectidae > Pleuronectes > Pleuronectes platessa. The sequence goes on along the minus strand of NC_070627.1, from coordinate 10,401,100 downwards.
GTTTCCTCAAACATCATAACGTTGACATCTACTGACAGTGAAGATGATGCAGATGAGTCCAAAGGGCTCACTCACTCTTCAAAACAACATCCTGCGAAAAAAGACTATTATCTGAAATCAATACATTTTCTCTGAAGACTAAATGGGCAGTTTTCCTGTCAGTGATAATGAAAACTCGCTGTTGGTTCAACTATATTTTGAATTTAAAGTCTTTAAATTAATATTGTTTAAAACAGTTTGATGAGTTGGACATCATTTGATATCACACATCACATCACCAATAAAGGTGTGAATATTTGAAATGAGATGGATGCTTCTTTCCTCCTCATTATCCCAAAATATTGCAACGAACATTACATAGTGTGAATGCTATGAAGTGCAACATTTAAACTGGCATATAAATATGGATATTTAGGGCCCGAGCACTGACAGTGGGAGGCCCTATTGAAATTGTAATGATTATTATTATTATTATTATTATTATTATTATTCAGGCAAATTAATTGGCTTTTTGAGGGCTTTAACACGCTCAAATTCGTGCCAAATTTTCAAGAAAGTTAGAAAGTGGTGAAAAATTACGTATTCTGGAGGAATTTTCAATGGGCGTCGCAAAATGGCTCAATGGTGCCCCCCCCCCCCCCCCAGACCCCTGGAACGTGTTCACATTGACCGATCTTCACACAAATCAATAAACAGGTGCAGGGGCGTTGTTAGGCCTGTTTTAGGGGGGCTGAAGCCCCTAAAACATGTTCTTCAGCCCCCCAAAATAATTATTGTGATTTTTTTAAATTTTTTTTCCCCCCAAGGCACTAGGACCTTGCGGAGTCTGCATCGCTGCTGCGCTGGCTTTCTCACTCTGCCATTACAGCCAAGGAGTTTAGCTCATAGTAAATGATGCACGGAGTGAAATTGTAAGTACAGGTAGTTACAGAATGTGTCTATCTGTAGTTGTTAGCGATTGTTACCTGCTTAAATTTAGGTGTACTTGAGGCAAATGAAAGGGAATATTGTAATGACCTATGTTAACACTAAGCTAGCTAGCTAGCTATTTTGTTAGAAAATGTCTCCAGTGAGCAAGAGTGTGAACGAGCAAATTTGAAATGTAAGAAATAACTATCGTATTGTAAAGACAGTTAATATATGTGCAATGTGAGAATATGTACATTGAATGGATTGCACATGAACAGTTGATATTGCACAGACAGAAGAAGTTGGCACAGAGAATGCATTGCAGAGTAAATAGTTAATGTGTTCAAGTGCAGTACATAATCATGGTGCATGTAGTTTTACTGGGAGCAGAGCTGGTCGTAGTTTGGATGCTGCAGGAAGGAAAGACCTGTGATACCTCTCCTTCAGAACCTTCTGTCCTGCAGGGGGTGGGACTGGTCACAACAACAAAAAATACAGTAAAAAACTATGTGACATTGAAAATAGAATAGGAGTTATAAAATTACCCCTTCATTAATGTCATGGGCATCTGTATAGTCACAGCCAATTCACAATGATTTAATCGTTTTTTTGTCTTCTTGTTCCCAAAACTTGAGAAGCCATTCTCGGTATAAATATATAATGACACTCAACCGCAATAAATGTGTAATAATGTCTATATATGTCTGTTTTTTTATTTGGTTAGATTTTTTTCTTTCACGTTTTACAGTATGTAGGATGTATGTATTTTTAAATGATATTCTTATTAGGATTAAGATGCATTTATTAGTCTCAAACACATGCACAGACATGCACAGGTACATTCATGAAGGTAGGGAAGTTTAACCTCTGCTTTTGACCCATCTGGTGCAGGACACCCAGAGCAGTGAGCGACCATGTACGGCGCCCGGGGAGCAGATGTTGGGGGAGTAAGGTGCCTTGCTCAGGGGCACTAGACAGGGTAGGAAGAATCCTCTTGGATTTTTGGACAGATCAATCCAGGTTCGTCTTTTTGTTGTTTCTCCGTGGAGTCGAACCAGAGACCAGAGACCTTTCTGCCCATATTCCAAGTTTCTGCCACTAGACCACCGCCTCTCAATGATCCTTTATGTGGTGCACCGGTATAGTCTCAGGCCACTTGTTTCCTTTACTCTTAATGCATGAAATATTGTTTTTTAATAAGCGTTATCGAATTTTTTAATAAGCGTTATCGAATTTTTTAATAAATTGTTTTAGCCTCTGGCTTAATTGTGATGAAGTGACTGTTATAAACAAAGTGTTCTGCATATTCTGCTACACTTACACGTTTATAAAGGTAAAAGTGTTGGGTGTATCAGATGCATTACTCAGTTAGTTTTGTGGCTGCTCATAGTGTATTCATCATTCTTATATCATACCTAACCTCTTAATACTGTTCATACTCCATTTATATTACTAACTGTACTTCCTATTTATTTACATATTCCACTATGCACACTACTCTGGACTTTTACTGCCTTTTTTTGCACTTCTGGTTAGATGCTAAACTGCATTTCATTGTATATGTACTTGTTTTGTGCAATGACAATAAAGTTGAATCTAATCTAATCATTGTAGCTGTCTGGGGTCATGGATGTTTCATTTTAACTTATATCTAATTCCTTCTCACTGACAGAATTTCTTGAGGGTTGCTTGCCACTGTTTTACCTTCCCTTCAGGTGGTTGACAAGGCTGAAGAGAAGGCCTACTCCGGGACAAAAGAGCCAAAATAAAAAAAAAGGTGGAATTGAAACCCAAAGGACAAATGTAGACAGATTGGAGGGTCAGTGGCGAGGGGCGATATTTTAAGCAGTGAATGGTACAGCAAAAATGGCAAATTAGTGTAATTTAAAGAAAGCTCTCGGATTCACCATTGCCCCCCCCCCCCCTCGCACGTCAATGAAAGAATTTAAAATGAGAGGTTCATCTGGTTTCCTCAGATAAACAGCATTTCTTGTTTGATGCGGTGATATTCAACATTGAGACTGTTATTTTTTATTTAGATTGAAGTGACTGAAAGAAACTAGCTGGTTGAATCATCACATTTCAATCATCTTAATCTGTTCAAAATTGTATTCATATATTTAAAATGTCCTCTTAGACTCAGTCCATCCACTTTCTCAAGTGTTTGGTTTCTAATGCAGGAACCACCAAGCTAAGTTCACATGAAATTATAGTTTTAAGTGTTATTCGATGTGATCAGAGAGGCAGGAGACACAACAGAAACAGAAATACATCAAGTGTTTTTTTTTTTAACAAAGCAAAGCTTTATTTCGATGGTGGAAACATATTGGCCTATTTCGCCACAGATGCTGCTGGTACTGCTGCTGCTGCTGCTTTCCTCACTGCCTTCATGCCCTTCTTGTTGTGTTTCTTGGCAAAGCGCATGTTCTTTAGAAACTTAGGGTCCACCTGCAACAAATAAGAAAATATAAATGAGTGAGCAGGCCTGGTGAGGATGAGGGTCACAGATCGGAAAGCTGTCTAATCAAAAGGCTTATTTTTAATTGCAAAATAAACGTCCTTTTTTATTAATGCCAGCGGAGCATCGTGTAAATGAAGAGAAAATATCATTGAATGTCTGAAACCATGCGTCCCTGGTTGTCGGGGTGATTTAGACAGACAGGGATAGCTGGAAACAGGTTACTGTGTGCAGGGGGAACGACAGCGCAGCACCAACAAGCTGCACTGTAACTTATCCTGCAACCAAACAAAACTTTCGAAGCAATAAAGCAATACATGTTAAGTCAAGGAAATGAAAAAGGCCAATCAAACAGTGGTTGTGCAAGGTTCTGGTTTCATAAAAAAAAAAGCATGTGATTGTAACAACCTATTTTTTTCCTAAACAAATGAGAATTGGGTGAAATGACAATGAAAACTAATCAAATCACAGGGAAAAACAGGAAGTACTGCTTATAAAAAAAAGTTAAACTGTGACAGAAAATATTGATTTCATCAAGTATTTTAAATAACTGATCCAAACACACACACACACACACACACACACACGGACTAATACCAGTATGATTCAAACAAAATGTCCTTTCCCTCCACTAAAGTTTGTCTAAAGTTAAAAAGAGTCACACTGACAAGATAAAGAGTAGAATCCTTTCCCAAAGCTGGCAGCATTGAGGTGAATTACTCTGCTGGTCAACAAGAGACTCTGCTCTTCTGTTCTTTTCTAGTCACACTTAAAACTGATCTTTGTAAGAGCCTGTTGAATTAATATTTATGTTCCTGGATAACCGGGCGTTGCTTCGCCTGAAACAAATACATTTAAATTTGCGTTATGTCTGTGTGTGCATCTGCCCATCTCTGTCGTTCTCAAAACTGATGACCACATGTATCTAGTTAGTAATAGATGATGTCGGATCATGAGTCCGTATCACTCCGCCCACTTTCAACCCTGATGTCCTGTCCATGTCTTGTCGTTTGTAGCAGATGAACTGTGCACGCACGTGTTTAAATACGTGCCTCTTAAACTGTAAGTACACATAGTAAACGTCAGTACTGTTCAAGTCCTAATAACTTCTAATTCGTGTTTGAGTTTATTGTTAGGGTCTGTCCTGAAGCAGCAGTGGTTATAATTCTGCAGCGGCAGGACATCGCCTAAACAATGAACGTAGCAGAAAACATGAATCTTTTCATGTTCCGTCTCCGCATCGATGCTCAAGATCGAAATCATACAACTCTTAAAACTGAGTCTGAAAATGTTAATGTAATTTCCATTTACTTATTTAAGAGACATTCAAGATAGCTTTGAATTCAACATGGCAGTGCTTATATTCCTTAATATGAAAACAAAATTGATTACTTCCTAAACACTGTTGAAAAACCAAAGGGAAATCGCAATTGTATCACTCTTCAGGTAAGGCATAAATAAATTTTATTTACAAATGGTGTCTGCCTAAATTTAAAACTGACTTTATAGTCCCTAAAGCTTTAAAAGCTGGTGCACACTACCAAGCCACTTCTATCACTGTACATCCATCCTAACGCTCCAACAGAGCCCAAACATGGAGCATCTTGAAGAATCACAAGTGGGTCATGGTTTCAAAAGAAGCTCAGGAACAAGACTTCAGATACGACAGTTATCACACTAAAGTTATTATAACTACAACTTGGCCTGAAAACAAGGCAAACACAGCTGCCTCATGTCAGCCATCATCTGTTCAACGTCACTAAGCATGTCTAACTGATACTGCGATATGCTGCTAATACAAAATAACCAACTCTAAATATACCATTGTCTTAACATTGACGTTAAACACCCACAACTCTCTCCATTCACACCTATGATCTGTGAGCAGCATGACAACAAATGTTTATGTCTCCTGTCCATGTTCAAATCTGATTCTTGATAATACATACCCCCTTCAGTGACTCATAGCGCTGGGATGTGGGCTTCTTGATGCCATTCCTGTGGGCTTTACGAGCTGTGGAGAGCAAAGGGGAAATACCAAGTTTATCCCTCAAATAATATATAAAACCCTGAATTTCCCTCGGGATCAATAAAGTATTGACTATGATCTTTCGCCTTGACTCTGGGGATTCTGCCCCATAAAAACATCTCTGCTCATGACATGTTGACACAAACATTCAACATAATATCTGAAGTATGCACTGCACAAATCAGCCTGACTTTTATATTACTGGTGAGCTTCTATGAGCATGGCAGAGACATTTTTTTTCTGTGCATGTAACTTTGCATAATCTCGATTCAACTTTGCACAAACTTTAGGTTATTTCCATTGTTAAATGCTGTGGCAGTGTAGGCTGACTGCAGGGTGAGGACTGTATTACATAATAAAACTTGAACTCATCTTGTGCATGTGATAAATACATTTAACTTGTGATGTGAGATAAACATCCACGTGCTTGAGCTTCACCTTGATTCTACTTACACTGGTTGTGGGTCGTGTGGTTCTTCGACTTGGCCATTTCGACTGGAGTTTAATCTGAAGACAGGAAGAGAAACAGAGCACCACAGTTAGCATCACTGGTATTTACCGGTAGCTTGTTTGAATTGATTCAAGTTACGACTTTTAAAACAATTCACACGCAGCTACGTTTGACAGATGATACTCAAATGTTTTGCGCATCATTTAACAGTAGATATAAAAGGCCATTTCAGACTAAACATTATTTATCGTTAAGTGAACCGACATCATGGCTGCTAGCTAACGTGAAGCTAATGCTCTGCTAAGCTAGGTGTTAGCATTACTGTAAGTGTAATTTACTCTTTAATCAAGCGGCTCATATAAACCATACAGCCGCGAACACGTAGCCTGTGAAGTGCTTTATCAAAACCAGCGGCTGAATATGTGCAGACGTGAAAAACACACGAGGATGATTCAAGATGTTAAGACTCGGGGAAGTAGGACGTGAAGATACCTGCCACACGAACAGACGACAACCGGAAGAGAAAGAAAAAACCACAACCCGGAGGAAAATAAGAAGAAACGAGTCAAGGGACAGATATTTACTGGCACCGCCCCCTGTCGGTGTATCCTGGAATGACACATGCGAGTCCACAGCTGGCCACTGGATGACGCTCTCTGCTTATGTGACTTATAAGACAGTTTAAACAGCGTCACATGACTGATCCAAACTTCCTCTGTCTAAAAGCACAGAGGTCAAATGTTCTTTCTCCTCCACTGGATGTTTTATCGGTTTGAAGGAGGTTTGAAGGAGGCATATCTGACGGTAGGTCAAGTTAAGAGGTAAGATGTGCATTGGTTATGGTCAAGGAAGAAGAGTAAAAAGAAGATGAGGAAGAAGAGGTAGATCCAGTGGAATGGTGGTACTGCACCTTGACGTTGGTTGGCGACATAGAAGAAGAAGAAGAAGAAGAAGAAGAAGAAGAAGAAGAAGAAGAAAAAGAAGAAGAAGAAAAAGAAGAAGAAGAAGAAGAAGAAGGTTAGACTTGTAAGTTCCAACCTTTTTTTGGCTTTTGATCCTTAGCATCTTCTGTTCCTAACCCTCACCAAGAGGAAGGAAAAAAACGACCAAAAAAAACTATTAACAAAGGGGGAAAAAATTGTTGTTTATTGTTTCTTTCCATTATTAACGTTTACAATAACGTTCTTTACAACAATGTGTTCATGTACAAAATGAAAACTAGGACTCATGTATCTGTGACGAGTAGTAGTAGATTTTATTTGGACATGGACATGACAATGTCATTGGACGAACCAGATGCATTGTTTACAGTGTATTAGCATAAATGCTAGTTTACAACACCTGTCCACAGGAGGCTTTTTGAAAACAACAAAAGAAACTGAACAAGACAGAAACAAGATCAATCAAACGAGGCTCAACACAGGAACTGTTTCTCTTTAAGGGTTCAGCCGCCAGAAATCTTGGAACTATGCCGATGATGTAGATGATCAGAAAGAACTGTATTAAAGAATATCATAAATAATCACCTGCACACATTAAAGCCCTAAAGGACCATTGGACATTACTGTTTCTTTAGTTTAATTTTCCTTCTAGTGTGCCACAGTGACCAATCCATCATGTATTTGACCAGTTTATAAGAAGCAACAAGCTTTGCTGTTATATGTGGTTTTACACACAATGAGCATTCAAATCTGTCACGTGTTCTTCTAGTACATGAAATACTCCTTACGCCAACTTCAACTGATTGTGTTAAATCGTACAGCATGTGTTGATTGGTGAAGTAATGTTTTTTTTCTTCCATGAATCTCAATGTTTCCACTCAAATCCAGTTCAGCCACGGAGAACTCTATCTTCATCAGCCCAGCGTCTCTCTGAGCCAATAGAGATGGATACTTGACATTTGAGTGAGGCACGAGGGGTGATTGCAAATGAGGTTGTTACACTACACGCTGAGACGAAAAAACGTGCATGAGCGGAACCAACAGTTTCCAACAGATTGTCAAAATGAACTGAAAATCATGAGACACGAGGGTCAAATTAGACTGGCTGCTGATTGGACCACTGGGTCTTTAGTTAGAGCCTCTTTTATAACTCTTGATGTAAGACTGATGATCGAATCAAAACTGCGAGAATATAATTCAAAAATTTAACACGTGAAGTCAAACTGTCAAATGTTTATTTAAAAAAAAAGGCAAAACAAAGTTATGAAATAAAATAAATCCTATAAATTCCTGTACCTACTCTCTGATATTATAATGTGGTAACAAAAGATTCTGACTTAATATCCCCAAATTCTAACTTAAGCTGTTTTCCAACATTAACTCTGGAAAACATGAAGAAAATATCCAGACCATTATCGCCTAAGGCTCTTGAATCTCACTTTCTTTCCATTTCAACACCTTCTTCAGTCTTCGACGTGTGTGGCTCCTCTTTTATATTTCTCTTCTTCCAGTGTCACGTCCATCACATGTTAGAAACGTCATCAACACACTGACTCACAAGGGGTCACTTAGACATTTTCCGGACATTTCAGTTTTGGGTTCTGGCAGGAAAAGATCCAGTAAATGTCTGGGGCAATCTCACAAACATCCGCTCTGGAATCTTTCAGGCAAATATCCAGACTTCAGTGCAAGTCAGCTGTAAGATCTCAGAATCGCGATAAATTAAATAACAAAATCTCAGTATAATAGCATTTCCCCTGGTGCATTTTTAGAGTTTTCTAATGATCTATTGGAGTTGGAGGAATTGGAGAATTATGTCAGACTATTAACAAACATCTAATTCTTCAGTTGATCTTGAAAAAGACGCAGAGTTCAAAGCTGCAGTGGAAGACCACAGGACAGATATCCTTCCAGGAACATTGTGTGCAGTTTGCTGAAAATTATGCAACGACTTCTTTAAGATATTTCATCCAACTGCAATTGCGCTTTGTGGCGACGTTTGCATCTAATCGACCTGTCAAAGAAAACGATTAAGCGACACCCGCGTGGAGGTTAATGGACGGACTGCCCCTGTAAGTCACTTCCCAACACAGGGACAACACCAGCGCAGCGACATGATGGGCAGATTGTAAAGCAGCCAGCATCTATAGACAGATCCACAGAGATTTAGCGCTGCCAGCCCTCCCCTCTGTTGTGATGGATGAGAATGGATGCAGGGCCATGTGACTGAGCTTACACCTCTCTCTCTGACACACACACACACACACACACACACACACACACACACACACACACACACACACACACACACACACACACACACACACACACACACACACACACACACACACACACACACTCACATACACATACACACAGACACAAACTTGAAGAACTGAGGGATTTTTCTAAATATGGCTGTAACCTCTGGTCCCTCTTCCCTCTCTCTCTCTCTCTCTCTCTCTCTCTCTCTCTCTCTCTCTCTCTCTCTCTCTCTCCTCTCAGTCTCAGCTGAGGTCGGGTGAATCCCTGCTCAAGCAGGAGAAATCATGCAGCAGCTTCCTATATTTAGACTGTGTTTGATCATATGAGCCTCTCCGCTCCACTCTGCGGTGCTCGGCTCAGTCAATTACAGGGTGCATGTGTTATTTCATATATTCTCCTCGATCCGAAAGTGGTCAAGGGAGCACTGTTTTTTTGTCCACTTCCTGTCACAGTCTTTCCAACACAGTGTTTTTTTGGGCAGAAGCTGAATTTGAACCTGAAAAAATAAACACGTGCCGATGAATATTTTCTCTGTGAGAAATCTTTATTAATGAGGTGGGATGGTTTCAGTTGCTTCACTCAAAGCGACACTTAGGAGAGCGCTCACCTCCGCCAAGGCCCAACACTTTGAAATAAAAGACAAGCAGCCGAAAATGCACACATGGGTACATGTCAGTCCTCTGAATAGGTGTGACCTATTTGATCAAGATCAATTAATTATTCACTGGGAAATTGGGTGAAGATATCAAAAAATTATTCCTGGATACATGACTTTATATGGATTTTATAATGGGTTCTCTCATAATTCTGCTGACAAACAAACAAATAAAAAAACATGTTAACAAACACCCGGCCAGGGGTTGAAAACATAACTATTATCCTACAGGCTCTCATAACATCAGAAAACTTCCCAAAATGCTGAATTAAATATAATTCAAACTAAGTGACAAATGTTTTTTCATTTAAAAAAAAGACTAAGGTATATTCCCTCGACATCAAATTATTCTACACGTATAAACATGACCTGCTTTTCCCCTATATTTTTTTGCTGCAGTTTTACAGGTCTGTCTCTGCAGTAACTTAAAAAAAAAACACACACTGCTGACATAGATAAAGCTCAGTAACCTGAAAAGAGAACACAGGAAAGTTACTGCACCAAGTCTATAAATAGTCTGGACCCTAACCTATATGGATCATATCTATCTATCTATCTATCTATCTATCTATCTATCTATCTATCTATCTATCTATCTATCTATCTGTCTGTCTGTCTGTCTGTCTATCTATCTATCCATCTATCCTTCTATCCATCTATCTGTTTATATATCTACACACATAACTTATAGTATATGAAGGTGATGCTGTCCTACCTGATTTTACCTGAAAGGCTGTAACTGACTTTCCCTGTATGAAGAAACTACTCATACACATGCATGACCATAATTGTTTTTTGTTTATTAAACACTGTGCTGTATTTCTCCCCTGATGTTGGATTTTAATATCCTTTCACATCACATAAAAATTCAATTGTTTCTGCAGTTTCATCTCAAGTCGTGAACAATTCTCGGGGTCCAAGCGTATCACGGCCTCTAACATTGGACGGGATGTCAGGTCGATCGTTTGTCCTGTAGCATCACGCAGCTCCGGTTTGTACAGTGTAATGAGGCTTTGGCAGAATGAGCATCCTCTCCAGAGATGCTGTACATTCATTTCCACTAATAATAAGCCTATAGGGAACCACTGGCTCTGCTCCGATGCTTAATCGCTTCCCTGGGAGGGAACAGAGGATATCACATGCTGCTGCTGCTGCTGCTGCTGCTGCTGCTGCTGCTGCTGCACCTCTTTTCTGTCATCCTTGTCATTATATCTGTACCCCTCGTGGCTGTTCTGCCTTTCTTCATTTTTCTCTGTTCATTATTTCCCTTTCTTTATTTCTTAGTACTTGCACTCACTTAAGTAGCTCCATCCAATGCCACTTTAAGTGTCTTACATTGCCAATGCATGCAGTAAAGCACATACCTCGGCCAACTCCCAATTTTAAAGGGATAGTTCACCGAAAAATGAAAATTCACTCATTAACTTCTCACCACTATGCCAATAGAGGGGTGGGTGAAGTGTTTGAGTCCACAAAACACTTCCATGGTCTCAGGGGTAAACAGTTTTGCAGCCGAATCCGATACAATTAATGTCAATGGCCATCGGCATAGTGGTGAGTGGATAATGAGTGAATTTGAATTTTTCGGTGAACTATCCCTTTAAATTCAATCAACCCTGCACCAAAAGTCAGACACACATTCACGAATCCCTGGGAAAACAGTGAATATTTTTAATAACACCATCAAATCATCTCGCAATGTTAAAGGAAGGGACAAAATGAAATCCTGCAGTTCTTCCCTGACCCGTACAGCAGCCTTCCATAAAGTTTCTTGGAAATCAGTTCAGTTGTTTTTGTGTAATCTTGCTCACAAACAAACAAATCAACAAACCAACTCACAAGGGTGATAACATAACCTCCTTGGTGGAGATAATTACTGAGATATTTCACTTCAAACCACAAATGTCAGGCCCTTGGTGGTATTTGAAAGAAGGTCACCTTGTAGTCGGTAGGATACGTCCCTGTGCTCTCCTCACAGTCTACTACCTATCCGCTCAAACCGCTTCACGAACCACCCACTTTCTCCTGCCCTCTTTTTCTTCTGCACTTTTCTTTCTCTGCGTCTCCATCGAGGTTTTTACCCCTGAACTCCCTCTGTCACTGCTGCGTTCCTCTTTTGCACAGCTCCCCACCCACTTTCATTTCCTTTTCATCTGCGAGAGGAAATCTCGCCTTTGAGCAGCTCTCGAGTGAATCCCCCCGGGGAGCGGGTTCACCTCAACACACCAGAAAGTCGACTCATTACGCCTCTGGGTTTTGGAGGCGTTATGGGTGGGCCCATCCAGAGTGAGTGGAAGATGAAGCTGAGTGTCACATCCCATGCAAATGAATGTAATGAGAAAATAAACACCAGGATATTAAAGATTTCACATCATTTTGAATATGCAAGGATTTTCATTTGTTTAGGCATTAGATAACACGATAACACAGAATATTATAAGCACTTAAATCAGTGGTTCATAATTGTTATTGTGTACCGTGACAGCTTCTTTACTGCTTTGTAAATTTGTCTCATAAGTTATTGCTTTTTTAACAGGGTTGTCAGAAATAAGTCAAAGTGTTTGCTCTAATCTTGATATCTGGATATTTACAGAACAACAAGCAAACTTAGATCGGTTGAATATCTTGAGTATGTTTCCTGGATTTCAACTGCAAATTTCTTTGGCAATAGCAGAAGTGACAGTAACATACTGTCCTTCCTCTTAGCTTCTGCAGCAGGGATCTTGAGCAACACAGTGAATCACTGGTGTGTGTGGGTGTGTGTGTGTGTGTGGGGGGGGGGGGGGGGGGGGGGGGGGTTAATCCTCCTTCACCAGTTGCAACATATATGATGAATGTCTTCCTTCCAGGTTCAAATGAAAAATGACAACACTTTAACGACGTCTTTGAGTTAGTTTGCCGAGTAACTGACTCTAACAAAAGCCTGGATTGTGCTTCCTCAGAAAAATCTTTTACCATCACACTTGTGACGTGTCTCCACTTCCTCTTCAAGCTGTTATTCAATGACGGATTCACTTGCTTGTCTTGTGTACATGCATGTGTTTGTGTTTCGCTCCAGATATAAATATCGTGATATGAACGATCAAATGCAAATGTAGTCTTTTGAGGTTTCAGGACTCCTCGTGCAGTGAGAGAAAAAATGATCTGAATATAATCTCCATCCTTCACCCTCTGCATATTCATCTCTCTCTTCATGCTGCCTCGACCTCTTCGTTTGCTCTGCTGCTCTGTCTTCATTCACTGCACTGGAAGGACGGTTTGGCAGAATGAAAGGCAGGATGAATGAATGAGAATGTAGAATAGAGAAGATGGGTATGTGTGTGTGTGTGTGTGTGTGGTGCTGGGAGAAGATGAGTGGGCGGACGATGCCAAGATTGAGCCTCCCCATTGGTTAATGGGAGGAGATGAATGAAGGGATGCTGATTTGAGAGAAGGCCAAGTGTCACTGAGCATCAGGGCTCGATGTACCTCTGGGATGACAGGAGAGAGGGAGGAGGTGGAGACGTATGAGTCATTCTCTTTTGTCCCTCTATCCATTTCTCTCTCTCCTTTCTCCATCCTTCACATCGCTGTGGCTCAGCTGGCACACACAAATCATAACACAGATTATTATAGATATGTGAAAAAAAACAAGAAAAAGTAAAATACAGGTCACGAATCCAAAGAATTTGGTCTAAATAATGTAAAGTTTGAGTTGAAACATAATGGAATTACAACATGCTACTGTGCTAGGGAGGAGCTCGGGATCGAACCACCAACCTACCGATTGGTGGACAACCCGCTCCGCAGGAAGAGAAGAAAGAGGGTAGACGAGGGTGATTTGAATGGATCGATATGACGTTATGTTTTCTGTTCAAAACTGACGGTCCGTGTTTTTTCTCTCATCCATGGCTGTTCCACAACACTGTGTGTTTATCAATGCAACCATGACAACATAGGTCTGTTATGCTGGTGTGGGTCACTGATGCTGCACTGTGGAGTTTTTATCTTTTGTATTCTTTTTCATTTTGATCAATTCACAGCCACTGTATGAGCCTGTGGCTTCCTGAAGTGTCACATCTGATTCATTAATATTGGCAAAATGAAAAAAACTGAATAGAATAGAATTGTATAAAGATTAAGAGAATATAAAATAGATCCTGTCTTGTTTGATCGTTGGTACTGCCGACTAATTTCAGTCAGAAAAAGTAAGTGTTGATTCTGAAACATTTTCTATTTAATTCTCTAATTGCATTGATCATTCTTGAAAGTCACAGTCAAATCTTTGTCTGTCATTGATCTTTGCTCTAACTTTGCATGTCTGTCATGTGGTTTGACTTTGTTTATACATTTACTCCTGACAGATTAACACAATAGCTGATAGATACCAGTCCGAATGTTACACAAACAAATACTCATTAATACAGTAATATGTTGCAGGAAATCACAAGACAAGTTCAAGTAACGTAGTAAGTGAGTGAAATGTGACAAAAAAAACAACAACAATATGCTCTTAAAACCCCAAACACTCACATGAGCACATTTTTGGCATAAACATGACCTTAACTGGTTTCGTAGGAAATTATAGTATTATCCAGAAATTATTATTTCAATATATATCAGGGAACCTTAATGAAGTTAATTTGCAAATATGTTTATTATCCTGAACAACAACCCTGATATACAACTTAAAATAGAATTCATTCGGTGAAATTAAGTCTAAAAATATTAAATCCTAGAGATGTATAACAGACATAAACAGACACAAATAAATAGTAGAAATCCTACAGCTCAGGACTCATTAGTCAAACAGGAAAATCTTTCATTAAAACCTGACATTTTCATTCAAAAATCTGTATCCTGAGAACTCAAGCTGAATGTGTCCTGAAAAAATGACCTAGAAAACGGAGAGCTGCTGTTATTTCTTCTAGTATTAATTACTGTAATGTGCTCGTCTCAGGAGCACATTGTCTCCCCCCCCCCCACCCCACCAGTATAACTCAAAACTCAGCAGCCAGAAAATATAATATAAGCCAGTAAATATAAGTGTAATAAATTGTTTTCTGTTCACCGGCTCATTGTGAATGCACATATGGATTATGAACTTGGAGAGTATGGAAAGCTTCTTTCCCCCTCATCTTTATTTAAGAGCATGGTCTTTCATTTTGAGAGCATTAGTTCTCCATTTCACATCCAGGTTTATATTTAAAATTCTGACTTACAGGTGTAAACATGCCCTAAGACACAAAAAAACGTAATCTGATTTAGGGAAAAATCAATGGGTTCAAAATACATGCATATAAACTATCTCTTCAAATTGTATTGGGGCTATCAGGTGAAATGACTGATGCTGTCAATCTTCTGAGGGAAACATTTCCTTATCACAGATTGAGGCGACACACAAGCGATTCAGTGTTAAGTAACACAAATAACTGCGGGAAACAAACTGTATTAATCACATTCTGGTGACTCACTTGTCTCGCTGCCACGCTCGTTCACATTCACACACACACATTTATTGCACATACAGTGCATACATAGATGTGTTTTCACAACACACCTACACACCTACACACCTACGCACACACACTTGGACCCAGTGCAGCTCAGGATTGGGTATTTTGGAACATGGTGTTGTTGGGCAGCGTGTTACACAATATGTGTCTCAGGGACAGCCAGTTTTACTCTGACCTGTTTTTTGTCTCTGTGGGAAGGTGGGAAGAGACCGGCCTCGGAAACAGGCACGACTCAATGTCGTCCTCCCAGAGCCTGAGAGAGAGAGAGAGAGAGAGAGAGAGAGAGAGAGAGAGAGAGAGCGAGAGAGAGAGAGAGAGAGAGAGAGAGAGATGAAATAGGTTATGGGCCCTGTGTTGTACTCTGCAACATGCATATAAAGATGGAGCCAATGACTGCTCCCCCGGTGGCCGGTTGCAGAGTAGGTTGTAAACCCTCCTCCGTGTTAGCAGGTAGGGAATGGATCAGATCGTCAAAAGTACAAGTCTAATACATTTTCTCAAAGATGGTTTCCGTCATGTGTGGTAGTTCTTATCTGATGTATCTTCAAGTGCTCATTTTCCAGTAAGTTTGGTTCTGCTTAGTTATTTGATGCTTTAAAAACTGGGTGAAAATATGATTGAGATGGAAAAGAGGAGAAGGAGGATCAGTACAGTAAAGATCTAAAGCTTTGTGAGCACTACTACAGCCAGCCACATCTTAATCAGGGGGTTGATTAAGATGTTTTGGCTTCACTTTTGAGGAGCTGTCATGTCGTCCATTTTAACATCCAGTTGTTCTAATGACCTGTCTTTAAACTGAGAATTGACTCTGTGTGTCAGTGTCAAATCAAACTGTCCCTGACATGTCGGATTATTGTTCTGTAACTAACAAGAGATCCTTTTCATATCATTCAAATTTTGTATTTAATTAACGACCAGCAATTTTACAGATTTAATAATACTGTTCTTCACTTTCAAACAACTCTTGTTATGTGGAAAAAGTGCACTAAATCCATGGTGGAGGTTGACAATTGGAGAAAAGGTTTTTACAAATATTCAAAGCTCTTTATTTGTAAACATGCATTTATTTAGGAGGCTGAATCATAATATAGAATATTAAAACACATTTATACTGTGAAGCAGCAGCGACCTGATTCTTTCTGGGTGATGCTTTCTTGATTACACGTTTCTTTCCTCCTTCTGCTAGCTTCTCCTCTTTCGTACCAGGGATTCATCTGCTGTGTGTGAGTTAGTGTGTGTAATTACAGTTGAATTACAGTTGAAGCTCTTCAGTGGTTGGCGTCTTCATATCGACTTGCACAAACTCGATGTACAGCGACAGAGGGGCCTACAGGTGGAACCCCACTGCTACCTGTGCGATGGGGAAAAAGTAGGTCTCTCATCTTGTTAATCACATGTGCAGTTCACTGGGAGACAAAGGTGTTGAGTAAACACACTGGTAAAAGAAAAAAGAGCTGCCTCAGGATTTTTTTTATGGTGAGGTGATTCTCCGGTCAGCCCCAAAATCTTAAGTGCTCTTCAGATTACCCTACTTTATAGAGGGAGAAAGCACAGCTGCAGTTGGGACTCATAATACATAACAAATTCTTGAAAAAAACAAGGTAGTATCTGAACTAACACATTAGCAGTCTAATTAATGCTTTGTAATTCAAAAGTAGCACAGAAGTCACCAACACAGATTCTAAAAATCCAAATATTCCAAACCCTCAAATTTGAGGAATTCATTTATTTATTTCTATCCTTGTTTCAGGATACAAATACTATCATCCTACACATTTGGAGTCAGAGTCTGCTAAATAGCGAATGGGGGATTGAGCTGCAGTGACAGGTTTGACCAATCATGAGTCAGTTTCAGCTGTCAATCCTTCAACCTATTTTCATAGCATCAAGAAACTGATTAAAACCAAATTTATCAAAACATTTTTAAACTTGTACATCAGTTCATCAGTGAACTGAGATCTACCTTAAAAACAATTAGACGTGTACTTTGACGTCTTGGTTTGGTCATTGTCCCATCCACTAACATGGAGGAGGCACTGTTTATGACCTATACTGCAGCCAGCCACCAGGAGGCAACCAAGATGATCTGGCTTCACTTGTTGGGAGCTGTCCTGTTTACAGTTTATGGTCTGAGCAGAATACAGCAGTCAGATGATCAGCTCTTAAATAAGTAAATGTTTAACATGGTTAATAAGCCACTTAATTTTGAGGCTTAACTGCAAGCACTCAAAATGTCAAATGTAATAATACTTAATTTCACATGAAATGAAACTCACGAACTTCCTGCCAGGTGCATTAGTCATCTGACACATGATGGTTGCAGACCACAGATATACATATGTTTACTTTAATGTGGCCAGTGAGCGTCACCACTGTTCTGAAAGTAAATCTATTTAAAAGCAGAAATGTGTCAATAAACCATATGAAGAGGTTCAGTAAGTTTGTCCTTTTCTCTCTCCCTCTCTTCCACATAAGTTACAGTCAACCAACTAAATATCACCAACTGAAAAAATCCCAATGTCCAAATCTGATCCATACACAGTAACGCCGTCTGTGCTTCTCAGAGTTTGGACATTCCAGCATCTGGTTTGAATCTGCTGCTACGGGAAACAGTGCAAACGATCAGAGAAAACAGGGACTTGATCCATAACATTTTTATCCAATTTTAGATCTGGCGCTTTGGAGTTTAATCCATGAGGGCTGCATGTGCACAGATTTCCAATATAAAACATTGGGGCAGGTGGAAGTGATCAGGATCTCCATGGGAGTGGGTGGGAGTGGGATGATGCATCTGTAGGAGTCAGGGCTGTAATCATTCCTGCAGCAACAGGAGGATGCAGAACTGACAAAATCCAGATTCTTTCTTTTTGGGAGAAACAAATTCAGATATCAGTCTTTCTTCAAAACAGAACTGGAAAATTCCAGCCCCCTCTCCTCTATAGAACGTCTCCCACGTGCAGGTGGGGAAGTTAAGAAAGACCTGACAATGTGAGATGTGACATTTTCCTCCCAGCGCCGCCGCTGCCTCGCGTGTTCCTGAACAGAGGCCATGTGACAGCAGATCCAAGTGAGCAGCCACCGGAGAGCATCGGCGCAGACACACAATACACAGGGAACATGCACGAACAATTACACGTGCATTTGTGTCCATGCTAATGCAGCTCACCACTCATGAGAGCAAACATGGCCACACGTGCACATACATATTTGTATGTGCAGGCATATATTGTGTGCATGTATCAGGAAAAAAGCGACATATTGAGAGAGAGAGAGAGAGAGAG
Organism: Pleuronectes platessa; assembly: GCF_947347685.1. Lineage (NCBI taxonomy): Eukaryota > Metazoa > Chordata > Actinopteri > Pleuronectiformes > Pleuronectidae > Pleuronectes > Pleuronectes platessa. Next base: position 10,382,616 of record NC_070627.1, on the reverse strand, counting down.
AGAGAGAGAGAGAGAGAGAGAGAGAGAGAGAGAGAGAGAGAGAGAGAGAGAGAGAGAGAGAGAGAGTGCACACAGCAGTGCATGCTACACAGCTCACTCTCTCCGTCCAACTCAGACCTCTCTTTCACTAATTCGAGGCCAGTGATGTGTGAAACTCAGATGTGCAGCATGTGACTCCATTAATGAACGAATAGCTCTCAACAGAGAGTGTGTGAGTGCACTTGTGTGTGTGTGTCTTGAGTAGAGTGGAATTAATGCACATCACTCAGTACTGTAGATGCGTGTGTGTGTGTGTGTGTACGTGTGAGAGAGACGGAGTGTGGAGGAGGGGGGCTGGCAAATCCCTCTCATTCAGCAGCTACTGTTATATATACACTGATATATCATTCAACAAAAAACGAGCTTTGCAGAAAGGAAGGGAGGGCTGAGGAGGAAGAAGAACAGCCGGGCAGAAAATTGGAGCTGACAGAGATGAAGAGAGGCTGCATGAGACAAAAATCAGAGGAAAAAAGATGAGAGAGCCAGAGAGAGGAGGAAAGATGCAGAGGCTTGAGGGAGAGGTGGTTGAGGGATGAAAGAGGATTGAGAGAAAACAGGAGCGTATAGGAAAGAGGACTCAGAATGTAGGATTTACATTTCCTCTCCATTGATTAACTATGAATGAAGCTGGCAGAGCAGTTCCGCGAGGCAAAGCAGGCCACTCTCTCTCGTACTCAGTTTGTACGCACTTGTGTGGGTTTGTGTGTGTGTGTGTGTGTGTGTGTGTGTGTGTGTGTGTGTGTGTGTGTGTGCACGCTTTGATCTGACCTCCGCTGTGCACCAAAACATACAAATGTGGTTGAGAGGATTTGCTGGCTGTGTCCAAACATCCTGAGTGAAACACAGTGATCTGTGAAAAGTCACATGATCGGTTTTGCTCTGAGGGGCCTGCACGCACACACACACACAAACACTTACACACACACACGTTTGTATTTCTGTCATAGTGAGGACACTCATTGACATAATACGTTCACTAACCCCTTACCCTCACCTTAACCATCCAAACTAAATGCCTTACCCTAACCCCACAAATATATAAGTACAGGAACACACACACACACACACACACACTGGCTGTCAGTACAGCAGGAGCTCGGTTCTTATTAAGAAAGAGAGGGAGAGAGAATAGACAACAAAAGCTCTAACACACTGTAAAAGGCAACAATACGAAATTCAGTTTGAAACTGAGTAAAAATGTATCATGTATCTCAATATGTTTTGATTTCTTCTCTTATCCACTCACATATCAATTTAGTTTCCAATTAACCTTAACTGCAACAAAAACAAAACACACACAGACACATGCAAACTCCACACAGAATCATTTTCATGAAGCAGCTGAAATGTGAGGACAGTCCGACCTGAACTGAAGTAGAGGGATAATGATCCAAACTGTGTTGTGACTCATCTCAAGGCAATTTCCAGAACAGCTACAAAAATATTTGAAATGATGTTTTTCAACAAGTAGTGAAGTCTGCTTGACCTGGACCTGTATAATACAAGTGACCTTATATTCTTCCAGTGGTGGCAGCAGTCCTGGATGAGGCCTTTAGAGGCAGAGGGCTGTGCGTGTTTGTTTTGTGGTCAAGTGGTGAGCGAGCCAGCAGCACGGAGGTACAAGTTCCTCCTGAGGCGATGCTCCATCTGGGAGCAAACACAACCAGCGTGATGCTTTTTCTTTTTCTTTTTCTCTGTTCAACTCATGGTCATCGTTGGTGTTACAGAAGAGCAGCTTCACATTCTCATCATTTGTCTCGCTAGATGTTAAACCTGTCCACAAGAATGTGGATATTTTGCAAAACTTAGTCTCTCTTCTGCATTTCAACCTCTCATCTTCAAGCGGGAAGTATTTTTAGCCAGTAAACCAGATTCCAAAGTGCAGACTTTCATAGAATTGCATGTTTACTGTTTCCATGTGTCATATCAGAGCTCTTTGGGCCGTGTGTCAGAAAGGTCATCTTGGATATAGTGATTAAACAGGTGTCAAATAACTGTAAGAAAAGATATAAGTAAAACAAATGATGAGCTACTGTTGTTTTGGTTTTGAAGCCAAAGCAATAATGTTCTTCTCTGGTATTTGACAGATCGTTGATGAACTCTATCACAGCCGATGATCGTAAATGTGGATGATGTTTGTGAATGTACCTCGGAGGTAATACCAGTAAATTAGCCATTTATCTGGAGAACACCTGGATCAAAGGCTCTTTATAGATTTTTGGATATGTCATATTTCTTTATTTGGAAATTCATTAGATTCTGTTTGATTTTTTTAATCTTTTTCATTTTTTTAAGAAGGGATGGGGCAATATGCACATGACATGTCACAGATAAAAAAAAATATGTTTGTATGAATATATGTGTGGACTCTTGAGGAAAAAAAGATTAAAATGTTTCTACTCAACATGTGTTTGATAACTTTATTTACTAGATACTTAAGAGATACAGATTAAAAGTACAACGTGTAATTGACAAATAAATTATTTCGTGTTTTTAATGAAAAGTATGAACAACCCTCATCATTTAAGTTATGCACACATTATCGCATAATAGTTATAATAAATGAATATAAGATATACTATGCTGAAATGGATCGTTCCTCATAATAAGCACTATGAATAAAAAGAAAGAGAATATTCCTACACAGTAGAATTGCTATTTTAGTTTTTTAAGGAAATCAATGTGAACCTCTAAAAATAATGACCCACCATGACATTTTTTGCAGGTGCATGTGTTTATCTAACAATACCACAGCATTTCAGACTGAAAGTGAAACAGCAGCTATTGTTGGTTTGCCTGTGCTGTTTTGAAGAACAGGTCTGTGCTCATCAGCTCTCATGAGAGATCAGGCCATAACACTGACTGGGTGCCAAAGCATCCACAAACTATCGATTCACCGCTGCACTTTAGATGTAACCCAACTCTCGGCCCCCATCAGCCCTCTCAGCCCCCTCTGCTTCTCCCGCTGCAGCATCCAAAACTGCCTTCTAGGGTCCTGAGTCTGACTGGAAATTATTGATCCTGGCACGCATCATCTGATTATGATGTGTTTTATGATTCTCTGGATGGGAGCTTTATTGTTTTAGTGGCCGCATCTGGTTTCTGATGATGGACTTGATGAGGTCAGGGCAGGGGGAGTCGAGAGGAGAGGGAGGCCAGAGCGAAGAGAGACACGCGGAGAACAATAGAGGAAGAGAGAGGCCAAGTGATGCGTTAGAGGGTTTAATCGATCCTCTAAAACATGACATCATCGTTTAGCCGGGTCCGGAGGGACAGCAGGCACTCTGCCAGTAACCGACAACAGCCATACCCCCAGGCATGAATCATTAATGTCATCCGCTTACCCGTCCCTGTGCGTAGGTTCAGTCCAGTGTGATGTTACAGCACAGGGCACCTTCAAACCCAGCAGCGTGTTTGTCAACAACAGTGGCCACTGATTTAAATGATGCTGCTGCTGCTACTGCTGCTGTTGTTGTTGTTGTTGTTGTTGTTGTTGTTGTTGTTGTTGTTGTTGTTGTTAAGAGCTCATGAAGGCAATTGGACTTACAATCACAACTACTTCCAGACTATCATTGTGTTTTTTTAGCTTCACCAAGGAGGTTTTGTTTTCACCCATGTGTGTTTGTTCGTTTGTTGCCTTGTCTGTGTTTAAGCAAATTTACGCAAAGATAACTTCACAGTTTTCCATGAAGCTTGGTAGAAAGATGTGGTATCATGGGTGAAGGTGGAATCTACCAAAGCCTGGTGCGGGTCCCGGATCAGAGATCTGTTGGGACTGTTGAGTATTTTGTATTCGGTTTAATCTTAACCTGAGTGCTCATGTTGCCCCAAAACACTGAACAATCTGCTTTGTTTGTTCAACCAACATCAAATTAATGAATGTAATTCAATAATTTAAATATTCAACTGTGATTACACAATATTAGCTTTTACTATTCGGTAATGATATAATCACATATAACAGTTTTATTGTCTACCACTATAGCTTTGCACTGCTACAACTACAACACTGTTACCTCATGCTACAACTCCTCTGCATTGCCACTACTACAGTATCACAAGTACAACAATCTACCCAACTAACACCATTATAAAGGTAAAACTTTTATCTAATAATAAAAAATGCAGCGAATCAACTTTAATTTTGTGACCAGTGACTGAAAGGTTGTTTGAAATGTTTTAATTTCCCCATGATCCTGTCTTTTAGAAAATAAAAAGCCAACAACATACATGTCTGGGGAAATTCATACGACACCACACACTCGCTAAATTTAGCAAACCTATTAGATTGCAAACAAGAGACATCCTCCACCTCACCCAGCTGACCTCCAGACAGGATGTCTCGTCTAGAGGTCATTTATATATATTTTTAAACGCACACACACATACAAACACACACACAAAAGGTGCACCGCATACACACAAGACATGTGAGAGGGACACCCGAACAGACAAGACAAGAGTGAGGGAGAGTGTGAGAGTAGAAGGAGGAAGATGGGTGAGTTAAGTTTGTCTTCCCGCCGTCTGGAGTTGAATTGGTCTCCAGTAGATTATTGATGAAGCAGGGAGAGCCCATTGAAACCCGGCACTATCAGCCATTTTAACTTTAATGATCCAGGCACAGATGTATGCTGGAAGCCTAAAGACAGACAGACCGAGGAAGAAGGAAGAGATACATGATCCGAAATCCATACATCGATATCATAATGCAATCTATTTATGGTAAAGTTTATTAATATTACACCTGGCTACAGCAGAAAGAAACTGATTTAACATGCTGGAAAAAAACAAACATGCAGTACAGGCTAAATACAAAAAATGTATACACTCTATGGAAAGGGGGTTTAAATAGCTTCTTAAGTTTCTTTATGATTATCACAGCTAATTTACAAAGTTTGGAGTGTGCACGCAGCAACTTGTCTCCTCTGATAGAAGAGGAGTCTTTCTTTGGAAGAGCACATCGATGGGAAACAAAACTCCATACATCTCCACTCTTCACTCCAACAGACAAAGTGTCTCCAGACAGGATTGCAACACAAACACGATCCTTCACCAGCTTCCCACCAGGAATCCTCGGAGTTCAGCGGTGATCCAGTTTAAGGAAATCAAGATGGATGCAATGTGAGACCCTCTTTTAATGCACCTTGTCTAAAAGCCTTGGCAGCTTCGTGCACTCTGGATCACACGTGAACAGCCCATGAAGTCCGGCTAATGGAAGTGAAAAAGCTAGATAGAGAAATCCAAGACGATAAAGATGAATGAAAAGATCAGATCAGGGGAATGAACAGAGGAAGAGAGAGAGAGACTCGACATTCGACAGCCACATAATCGGCTCTGTGAGGTTGGACTGATGCACAGTGGTGATGGGAGCTAAAAGCTAAAGTAAACACGGCAACATGGTCACAATGACAATGCTATCATGCTGATGTTTGCCAGCTGTGTTTACAGTGGCCACATTCTGATGAAGGGTATAAGCAGCAGTGACAGAAACACAACAAGGATAATACCAATACCAGGACTTAAAGAACAAGACTCACATTTAAAATCCTCCTCAGGTAAGATGAATGATGGAACATCTGATCTTTGAGATTTTTGGGAAATATATCATTTTTAAAAGCTGATGTTATTTAAAAGAAACCAGAAATTAATGTCTGGCAGCATTTGCTCTAAACTGCATGTTATATATATATATATATATACATATTTTTTTCGATTACTTTTTAAAATCAGTGCACAAAGTTGGCTACTGTATATTACAGTAAACTACAGGTAACCTTTTCAAGAAAGGAACTGCCACATACTACTACATTAGTATTTTGTTTTCTCTTAATGATGAATTAATTAATTTCCCTCCTTCATTTTTATATATTTTAGAACACCTCATCTTGTTGTACCTCCTCTGTCGGAGTTTGACATTCTCTGGCTGGATAGCAAACAGGAGCGGCTAAACCTCGGCACGCTGGTCAGAAGTGGAGGCCTGGTTAAAGGTGAGGCCCAGAAGATTTTAAAGACAGGAGCCTGGTAAATCTTCAGGAGCAGCCTGAGGCACAATCATCAGCCGGGGGGAAGAGCAGACGTTTAGCCTCTCATCTTTCTGCACGTGGGCTCAAAGGATTTCCACCGTATCTGGTGAAAAACCCCTCGATGAGCTCCTTCACAGGCGTGAGGAGAGGTGTGATGCCTGTGTGTATCCACCAAGGTTAATCCAGACACACCAGCGTTGCACGTACACAGACGCCTAAACGCACAAGCACACGTTAAACGTACACAAACAAATGCATCGAGATCCTCTCACAAATAAACAAGCTCACACTTCTTCACCACACTGGTGAGTGCTGTGGCTTAGTTGCCATAGTGACAGGGTGACATAATATCAAGCTTTACATAGGTTTGTGTGTGTGTGTGTGTTTGTGTGTTTGTGTGTATGTGTGTGTGTGTTTGTCACACCCTCTCCCAGATCTTGTTGAGTGTTGATTTGCAAGGATTTCATCAGCGCTTCTGCACAGCACTAGTGTGTGTGCGTGTGTGTGTGTGTGTGTGTGTGTGTCTGTGGAACTGAGGAAACACTTGAGCTTGTCTGTCGGCACTCCAACCAGAAATAGGCCTGATGAACACCTACTCACCAGATAACAGCCTCTTTTCCATTGAGCCCCAGACTGAAAATGACTCTGACTCAAAAGTTACTAATTTTCTCCTCCTGAATCATTCGGCTGAGAGACGACTTTTGCAAATAACGTCTCACTTTTATTTGAGGCAAATACTAAACTAGGCAATTTATTGCAATGGGCAAAACATGTAGACCCAGACATTCATGTCACTCTGCATACAACTTGAGGTTAACAGGAAGGTTTGTTCTTAGTTTTTTTGTACATTTTATTTATAGGGTCTTTGGCCCACAGTCTCTTTAGTGCTGTGATGGCTGAGTAAATTTGTGATCTGGCTACTTTCTTTGAGAAAAGGTGAGAGATGTGTTGGCGGCCGCCTCATTAATTCACACAATGTTCAATCTTGTGTCACCAATAATCTGAGAGAGGGACTGACCTCTCATTCAGTTAAATACTTTTTCCATTCTTCTTTAGACAACTACAGGGCAAAGTAATACACTTTTGTCAAAGCAGAAGAGGAGGAAGGTTCCTTTGTTAGTAGTGAGGATGGATATAGATAGACAGTTGGACCGACGGAGGGGTGTCAACTGACAGAGAGACAGACAGTCAGAAACACAGACAGGGACAGATTGATGGACGGTTGGATGTCAAAGGACAGACAGACAAACAGACATACAGACAGACAGACATGGACAGATTGATGGATGGATGGATGGACGTCAACAGACAGACAGACGGATGAATGGATGGATAGTTGCTTGTTTGGGTAGATGAACAGATGGACAGACAGACAGACAGACAGACAGACAGACAGACAGACAGATAGACAGATGAATGGATGGATAGTTGAATGTGTAGATGGACAGATGGACAGATGGACAGATGGACAGACGTATGAACAGACAGGCAGAAAAACTCGTTGAAATACTGAGTTGAGAGCAGTGATAAGTCTTTTTCAATGGAAGATATTCTTACACGTCTCTGGTGTCGGTAAGTGAATTCCATTGAGCTGCTTGGGTTTCAGGGTCGCGTTTCTCTGCTCGCTGGCTCACTGTCGTTCACTCTGACACTAGAACAAAACTGAGCACTTGTTAATGTTGTTAACAAAACCTGCAGTCCTCCTGCTGGGAACAAAGACCCAAGCAGAGTTAGTGGCCTTCATCATGACGAGCGATTTACTGTGTTCTTTCTATTTGTCTCATCACTTTCTATTAGTGGAGGAGTTTGTGAGCTTCACATGTCACAGAAACAGAGCATTCAGCAGTTTCTTAGATACACAACAATATTTTGAGGTCTAGGAATAAAAAAGGAATTAGGTTGAAATTAGCAATCAGTTTCCTTTCTGGTCTTTTCTTGTCTTCTTGAAAATATGCTGTAGGAATAGTCCCTCTGCTCTCTCTGTAACCCCATACGCCCATCAGTGCTTTAACAGGAAGCTGGGTGGTTAGCGTGTTGGATGTTAATGGTCACAGCATCTATTTTCAGGCCGAGCGCTGCAACCTGAGACGACTGGCAGCTGTGCGGACCTGGACTGGGCCACCAGTTCCGAGCGCAAGCACAGGAAGGCCGGCTGGGCACGGGGGGTTTATAGGTGTCGGTATGTGTGTGTGTTGTGGTTGCGTCCAGGAGGGCAGGAAGCGGACGTGGACACCCGAGCCTTCTGACATGTAGGGAATCTGTCACCTATGATCACATGGTGGAATCTATCGCGCCGGGCCAAGGACGGGCCAAGACTTTCCCACAGACAGAGAAGTGCCAGAGAGAGAGAGAGAGAGAGAGAGAGAGGGAGGGAGACATGAGGGAGAGACTAAGCAACACTTCCTCTTTCGCCACAGCCGCTATCGACTCATAAATACCAATGAAATAAAAACTCTAACACTGAAAATTCAACATGGTCTCAAACCAAAACTGAAAGTTGATCAAACCCTACTGAACTGATTCCCTCAATTCTTATAACCTTTACTTACTGTTGTATTCACATGATTATCACGATACCATTATATTTCATAGTTAAACTACAATGGCTCTATTAGTAGTTAATAGTTTTTAACAGGAGACATTGTTTTGCAATAAATGTTTATAAAGAAGTGAGTTAGCACACACAAGGAATTTGGTTCTGACCAATGGTGACTCTCCACCATATGTTGACAATATACTATTTACACATAGGTAACGTGTAAAGGCAAAAATTGTGTTAAAGACAAACAATATTGTGCAGTTAAAACAGGACCTTCCACAAACTGCTTTGACAATATTTATAAGTTAAGTTCATAGTAAAGATTCGATCAAAGCACCAACAGAAGTGTGCTGCCAACAGTGTGTGATAAATGGATGATCCTCTCCTCTCCTCTCCACACCGGAAACTCTCCCATAATGATCTGTTTTCAGCTCAGAAAGCGCACCCTGTGTCCTGTGGCTTGTTAAGTGACAGAGTGAGACATGACCCTGTCACATGCTGCTTTGAGCAGAGGGCGGCCGAGATGATATCATGACCCTCTACTCACACAGAGAGAGAGAGAGAGAGACAGAGAGAGAGAGAGAGAGAGAGAGAGAGAGAGAGAGAGAGAGAGAAGCTCATATTTATTTCATTGAAAAAAGCACTATTCTACATCGTTAAATGTAAAATGAGAGGGTGTCAATAGATAAAGTGATTGGTCACCACAATGTATATTTAATCATTATAGTAGTTAAAGTGGTTGAATTACCAAACTTCTATAGCTAGTGACTTACTTGAAAGATAAGCTACGGGACTGATCATCATCATCATCATCCAAATTGCTGTAATTGAAATGAAAAACTTCTGAAGACAACATTTAGATAAACGTCCCAACAGATTTATAACTCTATAAATAAGAATGCAATTATCTGAGACAGGAAAAACGTTTTCTAACAACTTACAGCTTATATTGTGGCAACTAAAACATGTTTGTTCGCGGTTTAAGTTATTAATGATTCAGGGTTTCTCTACATCTCAGACACTTACACTTAAAATGTGACAATGTGGTGTTATTGTGGAAGAGAAATAACCTTTTTCACGTATTTAGAGAAGACCAATGATGGGGAGTTGTTTTCCAGTAATCAGGCTATTTTGAGCAAGTGTAATTTATCGAGCTATTACTCACAGAACAGGAATCCCTCTTCTACTCGAAGGGATTCCACTTAGTATGATGATAGAAACTAATCCATGTGCATGTACATTTGTGCATGTGTGTGCATGTTGGTGTGTGTGTGTGTGTGTGTGTGTGTGTGTGTGTGTGAACAATAACACACAGATGTTTAAGCTGCTGTGTTGTAAGTCCCAGATTCATGTTCGCCAATAAGTAGCAGCCTGGGCAGCAACACAACCCGGGGATTTGTAGCTCATTAGTAGCCCTGCCGCACACACACACACACACACACACACACACACACACACACACACACACACACACACACACACACACACACACACACACAACGCTGCTTCTTTAGCTCTCCCCACAGATAATGGATGCTAATGAAGTGAGTCAAAGACAAGAAGAGTCAGAAGAAGAGAAGTAAAGACAGGGACAGGAGAGAGAGAGAGAGAGAGAGAGAGAGAGAGAGAGAGAGAGAGAGAGAGAGAGAGAGAGAGAGAGAGAGAGAGAGAGAGAGAAAGAGAGAGAGAGAGAGAGCGAGAGAGAGAGAGAAACTCATAACAAAACTGTTCGTTGGATAAGAGGAAAACGAGACACGGGGATGAATTAGCCACAGAGACAATTACGTGTGTTTGAATGAAACGAGAACACCCTGTGAGCACATAATGAGATTACAATGTGGAAAGAACATTCATCATTATTTTAAATCCACCAGAGAGCTCTCGTCCCACGTTGATTTCAGAACGCATGTACGCCTCAATAATAAACACTTGACACGCACGTTGATCAGCCTGAACAGCACAGGCAGAGTTCGCCGAGACAGGAGTGGAATTTAAAGTGAAATCGACTCATCATTTTGGAATCGCTTATAATCCTGAAAAATGAAATGAGCCTTTCTCTACACATCATTTGTCACCTGACTTAATATAGGTGCATTCTATCGATTCATTTTATGGCTTCTACTCCCACATCTGCCTGCACATATTTGATATTTGACCTTTTCTGCGTCATCTGCGTGAGTGTTTTCTGCAGGACTCCTCTGTGTTGACATCCTGCAGCATCACCGAACTGGCCTCAATCAAGGTAATGACAGAGATGCAATTTGTTCTGCTTGATTATAACTTGAACAGGTTGATACAGTTTAATGTCAGGAAAAAAACATGAGTTTTTCAATCATACTGTCCATTGCTGCAGCTCCTCTGTCCAGCCTCTGTCTGACAAACTTTGTTTTAGCTCCTGCCTCTTTAAGAGTCACGAGGAAGCCCCGTCTGCTCTGATTGGTCAGCTGGTCCACTCTTTTGTTAGTGGTCAACTGATCGTCACTGCTCGCATAACTTCATGTATTGTTTACGTTTTCTTGGTTGTTAAGCAATACCATATCTAGTGGGCAGCGCAGGGTTGAACCAACATGTCGACTGTGAAGAAGTGTGTGATATTGTTAAGAAAGAAGCCGAAGCCTCGACCTCAAAAAGTTCTGCCATTGTGGAAATGTCTTTCTTGTGTCTTTTTATCGTCTCAATTTAACAATTGGCTACACTGCCCCCCCCCCCCCCCCACACACACACACATGATCACCGGGGGTACTGCTCCGTTTCCTTTGTATCCTAAATTTCTGCAGATGTCCACAAATACGGACGAAATGAACGCAGAAGCCTCTGTCGGTTTCTGTATTCGCATCTAACGCCGAGCACAACTGAGCAATCCTGAGGGAAGTGGAGCTGAGAGAGCGCTGATTATGCAACGTTTCTTTCTTTTCATCGGAGGTGTTATTTTTAAAACAGCACTATGAATAAACAGCCTTCAATGAGTCCGCATGGCTCAGGATCAGCTTTTCATTCAGTGTTGTTGCTTTCAGCTGCATGGTGTGATCTGTTGAGCACCTCTAATGCAAACAAAGAAATCTGAATTACTAGATGTCAAAAAAATGGTTTTCTTCACTTTTGCTGAAGTTTTTTTTTACACAGGAGCAACCATTTCATTTTTTTTCACGATATTATGCAAAAAAATGCATTTATTCATCAAGCATGAATCTCGACCTCCTGGTATTTGAATCACTTTAAATAAGAGAGGAACAGAACACACAACTGAAATGCAAAATCTGAATAATTAGTGGAGGCAGTTCTAATATGCAGTCATTTTATTCTTGTGTGTGTAGTCTACTCTGCTGGGAATCCTGTCGCATTATGTAACACAACCCAAAGTAGTTCAAGCCTTCGCACAAAGATGGGAACACGGAATTTGAAATTAAGGGCACGGGAGGGATCGTTTCTCAGCTTCAGCACATGAGGAGAAGCTCTTATTGGAGGATTAAAGAGTAGTTTCACAAATCTTTATTCACTCAGGGAGCAGTGGACATCGTGAGCTCTTTGTAGCACAGACAAATTCCCAGGAACAAATTAACTCTGTCAATGAGAGTCTGGCTGTTGCTCGAGAGCTCCTCAGCAGAAATTATGGATAAAATGATGGATGCAGTGAATGTTAAAATGCGGTTCAAAATGTTGAGAAATTAGTTTAACATCTTTCTTTCTCGGATCGATGACAAGATTGATAATGGACGATAACAAATGGAACTGGAGCCATAGATTCACGAGCCTGTAGCTCAGCAACGAGAGTGTTGTTGTTCCCAAAGATGCTTTCTAGACAGAGAAGGGTATTTACATAATCTGTATTATAGTTGTTATTATTATTCAATATTATTATTATAAGATTTCTTAGAAATATTGACAGTGGCTCTATCTGCTCTCCAAACTCTCTTGTAGAACTGTCTGGAATCATTACGCACGTCCTATTCTTGTGAACACGATATCTGAACAATATGTGGGATATTCTTCTAAATTGTTTTGAACATTCAGTTGGACTAAAGGAATGCCCTTGGAGGTCAAAGGTCACTGTGAACTCTCAAAACTCTCTCTTACGTCGTGAATGCAAATTTGGCACAAATGTTTACTTTGACTCACAGATTAACTTTTTACATTTGAAAGACTGAAGGTCAAAGTTCAAGGTCACGTTGGCCTCCCCAAATAAATCTTCAGCCTCATGAATAGGATCACGTCTGCCTCCAGGGCATTTCATCAAATATTGATCAGTTGTCACCTTGAGTAAACGTTTAGCTATTTTTCCAAATTATATTTTTCTGTGATGACTTGGGGGCTAATAAATGTAGCCATTATAATCTCTGTCTGAGGCTATTGTGCTGCCTCAGCAATTTTCACTGCCATTTTACTGCTGCGCTGATGTAATTTGTTTTTCTTGGAGACATAATGTTGTTCGTTGTTGTTCTTGTTTTGTTTGGAGGGAGAAGGTAAATGGTTTTACAGATGCCAAATACTTTTGTGAATCTATTGATTTTTTTGTTGAACTTTTTCAGCTAAGCACTTTTCCCTTTGCTTTACATAGATTTTCTTATCTAATATTAAAGTTTGGACCATTTGTGAAGACTAACGGTCCCAAAAATACATTATACATTTTTTTGTGAGTTTTCATCTGCCAGCTCCCTGCCTGTGGTTATATGATCAGGGTTTTATGCTGCCATGTTTCAGTGGGCAGACAGTTACACTATCAATACTTCCATTCTCCTTGACTTCAGCTGCAGACACATTCCTGAAGTCCAGTCAGAGAGATCAAGCCCTCAAAGGAACAGTCACATCTGTCACAGATGTAAACATATTGCTGAAATTAAACTTCCTACCTCAGATGAGATTCTGTTTTTCCCTCTTGAAAATGTTTTAAGCAGTCATTATTATTATTAGAGGTCTAGTATCAGGTCTAGTAATTTTATTATTTTATTATTATTTTTAGAACATTTACTAGAAAGTGAACCTCTGGTGGATGTGATGTTACGGGACCTCTCTCCTCTGTAAATACTGTAAAAAGATATTCCATGCTCCAGTATTGATCCCTGAAACACATATTCATCTTTACTTTGTGATCAAAATATTTGCGACTCAGAACTGCAACACCTGAGGGAAAAGAGATGAATCTAAACTGTGAACAGAGACTGAACTGCTCAGTCACAGTTAATGTGGGTTCAGCCCAGTGCAGTTTAGGTCAGCGGGAGTTTGCAGAGGCTGATTATGCAAGCTGATAGATAATCTAATGGGGTCAGATAAGGCTGTGGCTAGAGTCCAGGGCGCGATGATAAGAGCTAACCACCACAACCACAACATCCCACAACACACTAATAAGAAGGATCCAGTCATGGGAGGCTTTCTGCTTCACAGCAGCCCCCGACAGTCGTGCAGCGTTTTAATCCGCCGGAAAACCCACCGCAGGCTCGTTTACCACCTGTAATCACTTCTTCAAGGTTCTGTCAGCCGGCCCTGCTGAGCTCGGCAACAAATCCACTTCCTTCCTGTCCCCGGTTACCATGGCAACAGCAAAGGAGAACTCTTATCATCAGATGGATCGGGCCGCACAAATTATTTTTATCTCCACTTCCCCATCTCTCTGCCTCATATAGCCAGGGGACTGAGTGTCCTCGCAGGTTTCACACTACAGCTGGAGTGTACGCAGCCATCTCAGACAATAATGTGAGAGGAGTCTGAAATGAGAAAACAGAGAGGCGGTCGGTCGCAAGCTCGGTTCATGTAAATATTTATATACTGAATGTATTGTAAATGTTTATTAAAAGCTTCTGATATTCACAAATAAGCCGTATAGTGCACACACACACAGAACAAAAGGACAAATGCAGACAGGAAGTGTTCTGCGCTCTGGGTTTTTCTCGAGTGTGTAATAAAGATGTCACGAGGAGTGAGCGCTGGACAGTGCGACATGAGCCACAGAGACAACGTGGCAGGGAAGATGTGTGTGAGCAGGTGTGTGTGTGTGTATACTGGATCGGCGACGGGAGGCAGGTGTGTTGAGCGCAATGGCAATAAAATTATTTCCCGGGAGGAAGTCGAGCTGAACACAGTGAGGGAAAAACTACAAAGAAACAGGTAGTGAGAGCTCAGTGCAGATGCGCTGTCTCCATCATTATGCTGGAAGGTATTTACAAACTTCAAATACTGTGCATTGAGTAACTATAGCTGAAAACATGAGCCAGAGGCCAGAGAATTGGGTCCAGACTTTCACACAACGCAGCAGGAGATTCTCCATTCAGACGTGTTCACCACAGCACAGACATCTCCGCAGCGTCCAGGTGAGGGGGGGGCGGCAGGCAGTGCATGTGTTCCTTCTGCTGTGAAGATCACGTGTTTTGGTTTACAGCACATCAACCCCAGTTCTGGCTCTTATCCCCATGAACTCTCTTGACATCTTCTTCTGTGTCTACATGTGGCACTACCTGAGAAATTTATTTTCTTTCTTCTTAGAATTGTTGTGTCATCAACCCCCCACTCTCTTGCAGTGAATCCTGCGGAGGATCTCCTGCTGTGTTCTCTCTCTCTCACATCGGCTCCTCCAGACTTTCTACAGGCTGAAGACGAGGAGGAGGCCAGGCGGAGAAAGGCTCTTACTTGAACATTTGCATTCACACA
Source organism: Pleuronectes platessa (assembly GCF_947347685.1). Classification (NCBI taxonomy): domain Eukaryota; kingdom Metazoa; phylum Chordata; class Actinopteri; order Pleuronectiformes; family Pleuronectidae; genus Pleuronectes; species Pleuronectes platessa. Next base: position 10,367,376 of record NC_070627.1, on the reverse strand, counting down.
TCAGTTCAGTGCATAATGTGAAATAAAAGAACTGACACAGATTAAAATTGTCCTTCGTGGGGCATCTCAGCTGATTTTTCAGCTGCATACAAATGCTGCCGTGGTTGTGAATGTGATCCAAATGCAGAAGCTCGTACCTGTGGGTGTCTGCTTCACATCCGACAGTCCCATCTAATCTGATCGCTTGTCTCTGTGGAGCCGCCGGGATGAAAGAGCAACGCTGGGAGCCGATCTCATGCCAGCGAGGTGCGGCCTCAGACGATCAGGCAATTTGAAGGAGTCAACGTGCTAATGGCTCGCTAATCCGAGTCAGGGGAGCACACCACCGTGTTTTATTCATCATTCATGAAGAGCAGAGAGCAGGTTTTATCACTGATTATTTGATGGGTTCATGTCACCTGTTGGCTGGAAAATGACTGGATATATTTTGCAACTACACGAGTGACTAGATGTGAATGAAAGATGTGATTTACTGCACTTTTAAAGGAGGATGTTTGGGGTTTCGGTGTAAAAATACAAACCTGCAGGAGAGACTATGAGCTAATGTCTCATAAAGCAGTGTAAGTTTTGTACGTGTCACTGTTACATGTTCACAACAGGGAACTTGAACAAGCAATCACTCAGAATAAAGTCATGATTAACTCACTGCAAAAAATACTCCACAGACTTTGATCATAATATCGCAATCCAATATAAACAGGCACATTTCCAGCCGTATGATTGGTCAAATGAAAGGCATGTGAATAGAATGGTCATCGAAATCCTGTACATCTGTAGGAGTCAATCAGATCCTGAACAAACATGGTGCCATTATAAGGTATAACTTTTATGCCTTTTCAAAGTAACAGGAAAGTAGAGTAATGAGCAACTTGATTACTTTCTGCACTGAAAGTAGTTTTTATTGCACACTTATGAGTAACTTGTGTTTTACAATATAATGCAACCAGTTAAAAGAAGAAAAAGAAAGAAGACAATACAGCTTGAAAAAAATTACCTCAGAATTAAATCTTATCTGAAAATAACAGGACTTGTACAAATCACCCACTCTGAAAAAGTAAATGGAAATTTGTCTATTAATCATTAATCTGGATCTGGGGTTTTCTAATGGATCCGGCCCCAATACTCCCCAGCAGTTTTTGAGCTTTCCTGAAAAACCTCCAAAGCTCCATTAAGCCCATTATTCAAAATCACTTGAATAATAAATAATCCTAATAGATTTTATATGGGGCTTGTGTAAACCTATTCACACACATACTGTACACACATGACGGCCACTGACCTTAATGTGGTAATCACCTACTGTTACTGTTTAACTTTGAAGCACCAGCGTGACTTTATTGTATCCTGCTGATCACCTCACTCTGTCTGCAGCCATATTACCCCAGGTCATGAGATACTGTTGAGACTTTACACCGAGAGTAAGACATGGACCACCGGCTGAAAGTGATTAGAAGGGAAACACGTGGTTGTAATATTTTTTTTTAAAACGCCCCCTAGAAGTTACAAAGTCAATTTGTTGCCATGAAACACCCTTTTCAGAAACACACGGCCCAAGCAAACACCACAGTGGCCTCTGAGGTCGTGTCTAACAGGGCTGAGTCCAGACTGTGTTTGCTCTGCACAGACGGGGTCAAAGTCAAACAATCACATGGGCCCATGAACACACCCACAGGCGCCAGACGCCCCCGCAGCAAGACTGGTAATGAAGCACCGGGTGCTACAAAGCCAGGCAGGATTTGAACTTGAACGTGCACCTTACAGCCACAAGCAATCCCACCACACTAGGGACTGCTCCTTAATCTGAATTGACTGAACAACACGACCGCTATCGAACACCCTGAGTCATTTGGACGGTGGTCGTGGGATTTAACATTCAGTGATCGTAATGAGGATGGAATAAAACCCAAGGAAAGATCTTCATCAAGACTTTCAATCACTTTGGTCAATGCTGGTCTGATGTTAGTGAGGATGTAACAACACACACACACACACACACACACACACTGGATGGAACAACGGCTGAGATCATAGTCTAAAAGCATATCTGTCTTTTCCTGCCAATCTACAACTGTATTTGGCCTCAGTAACACAACCAACAAACATGAGACATTTATTTTACTCCTAAAACAACTTGAATAAGTTATTAAAAGCAAATTTCCATGTTTTGCTTTTATGGCGCTCATCACTCTGTTAAAGAAGATGTCAGGGACCTGGTGTGTCAGGACTTTGTTCTGGCGGGTGTGCGTGTGTGTGTTTGTGTGTGTGTTTGTTTGTGTGTTTGTGATGAGCTTGCAGGATGTCCGTCAGCTGACGCAAATACACTGGCCATGTGTGAATTCTCCAGAAACTCTATGTCATAAGAGTGGTTATTGACCATTTTCCACTGAACTGCATGTAAGAACCTATTTCACATCTTTTCGTCATGTATGGCGAAAGGTGTGGAGATGACAGGCTTTTGTTTGTTCTATTTTGATGCTTGATTGGAAAGAACAGGTCGAGAATGGCTCTAGAAAGTCTCAGGGTTAGCGTTTGTATCTCGAGCTCCACTACCCCAGAGAGGGATTGAAATGTTAAAAGTCTAAAAATTACATTTTCCCAGTTTTGATCCTGTGTTTTGGCTCAGATGAAAATGCATGGTTTTGTTATCGTTTTGTTTTCGTTGAACTTATAGTAGCTTCATTTGGAAAAACAATTTGATAACCAACTATGGTCAAATCTGAAGGTGCAGGCCATTTTTTGTGGGGGTGGTGAGAAGTCCCCCACAATGGAAAATAGGCCGTTATCATAAAGTTCCATGTTGAGCTGCTATATCTATGGACAAATCTGGCATTGAGGCAGGATTGGATTCTGTGAACATAAACAATATCAGTCAGTATGTGTTTTTAGTTGAAATGCATAAATATAATTCTGCATATTTACGAGTTTCTAGTAAAAAGAAATTGTGTAATTTTAAAGAATTTCTTTTGCAAGTCAATCTAAAATACAAATTTAGATCTATTGGCTCTAATGAAAAGTGTTTTGGATTGAATCTGAACTGAAGTTTACTGAACCGATGGCAGGGATGAGGGTAAAGGTCAAATCTCTCCATGTGGTTTATAATAATAAAACCATTCAGTTTGTTGTCCTCACAAATAAATCCTTCCACACACACTTGGCGTTTAACCGTCTGAACTTGAGGCCGAACTACTTCAGTTTGAAAGGCAGCAGCCAGGAAACACTACACCTGGCGGCACTTTGTTATCTCCTGCTGAGAGGTAATGAGACTGATCCCCTGAGAAATGCTTCAGTCTTTTCAGCAAATGCCGAAAAACACATTCGAGTGACAAACAGGAATTTTGAAGGTTGTTTTGGGTGATTTATACAGAATCTGTGTACAGTGGAGGTTAGACGGGTCCACAGTGTGGCTTTTATTCCATCATGTATTATTAATATGCTCAGTAACCTCAGTAAAGTTGTTTAGATTGCTTTTGCCTTTTTCTTTCTTTTGCTTATTATCTGCTCAATATTTTGCCTTTTTGTTCTGTACAAGGAAAGGCAGAGACGCAGGTACTGTTTACTGTGGTTTATTCGGTAGCAAGTAAGAACTGGCACATGTTCCCCATACGGGAAGTATATATAGCTACAGCCTCTAACATTACCCATCAACCCACTGGGTGAGAGGACACACCCCTGAGTGCACGCCACACAGCCCCCCCCCGAACACCCAGAGGGAAAAAAAAAAAAATGGGACAAAAGTCAGTACCTCTCAGGGGGTTTAACGAGGCGACCATAACGGCTACGCCGACCCCCGTCCGCAAACGCAGGGGTGGAACAGGCAGAAGGGACATCATTTACAACAGGCACATGATCAGGAGGCACAACTGGAGAAAACAACACAGGGGTCTTAGAAGGGGGGCGACCACGACGGGGAACCCGGGCCGGTAGCACCTCTTCGCCGGCCAACAGATGAGCTGGCTTAAGCCTGTCTAACGAAACGCGCTCCCTGCGCCCGCCCATGTCCAGAATGAAACTTTTAGAACCCGCCTTTAACACTCTAAACGGGCCGTCATACGGGGGCTGGAGGGGAAACCGGTGAGCATCGTGACGCACGAAAACAAACCGAGTGGTCGCGAGATCCGTTGGCACGAAAGACCGAGGAGAAAAATGATGCACGGGCACCGGTGCACAAGCGGCCTGTGACGCAGTACGCGCAACAGGAACCGGAAAGGGGGCCGAGCTCTGAGGCAGAAACTCCCCTGGGACGCGGAGCGGCTGACCGAGCACCAACTCTGCAGGCGAGGCATCCAGGTCAGCCTTAGGAGCCGAGCGCAACCCGAGCATCACCCACGGCAACCGATCCAACCAGTTCGCGTCTGAGAGCGCAGCCCGCAATGACGCCTTAAGCGACCGGTGAAAACGTTCACACAAACCGTTAGCCTGGGGGTGGTAGGCAGTGGTACGGTGAACCTGTGTGCCCAAAGACTTTGCTAGCGCCGACCAGAGATCCGAAATGAACTGCGGGCCTCTGTCAGAGGTGATATCAGACGGTGCACCAAAACGTGAGACCCAAGCTGAAAGAAAAGCGCGTGCCACGTCCGCAGATGTCGTGGAAGACAGAGGAACCGCCTCTGGCCACCTAGTGGTCCGATCTACCATGGTAAGGAGATGTGTAAAACCCTGGGAAGGGGGAAGAGGCCCCACAAGGTCGATATGCACATGATCAAAACGCTTGGCCGGAATCAAAAATGGCTCGAGGGGCGCCCTAGTGTGCTGGTGAACTTTAGCGCGCTGACACGCCACACATGTGGCCGCCCACTCTTTGACCTCTTTGCGAAGGCCAGGCCACACAAGCTTCGAAGACACCAACTTCACCGACGCCCGGACACCCGGATACCCGGATGAGAAAGAGAGTGCACCATATCAAAGACCCGACGGCGCCAAGCAACCGGCACCACCGGGCGGGGGCGGTCCGTGGAGACGTCGCAAAGGAGGGCAGGCCCACCATTTTGCACCACTGCCTCCTCCAGCTCCAGACCGGTACTCGCAGCTCTCAGTGCAACGATACCTGGGTCCCCAGGTTGATCGGCAGCCAGTGCTGAAAAATCAACCCCAAGATGCACAGGGCACACCAGCACCCGCGACAGGCAGTCTGCCACCGGGTTCGCTTTACCCGCCACATGTTGGATGTCCGTTGTGAATTCGGAGACCGCCGCTAGATGGCGCTGCTGGCGAGCAGACCATGGCTCTGTCACCTTCGCCATAGCAAACGTCAATGGTTTGTGGTCAACATAGGCTGTGAAAGGGCGGCCTTCCAGCAGGAAACGGAAATGACGCGTAGCCAGGTACAACGCTAACAGTTCCCGGTCAAACACGCTGTATTTTCGCTCACTGTCTCGCAAACCGCGGCTAAAAAATGCAAGGGGCTGCCACGCACCCGCAACACGCTGTTCAACAACTGCACCGACAGCCACATCCAAGGCATCGGTCGTGAGGGCGATGGGCGCCCGAGACGCGGGGTGCGCCAGAAGCGCCGCGTTAGCCAGGGCAGCCTTAGCCCCCTCAAAAGCCTGGATCCTCACAGGGGTCCAGTCAACCTGGTCCTTGGCTTTCTTAAGCTTCAAAGCACCATACAATGGTTGCAGGAGTTGGGCCGCACGAGGCAAGAAACGATTGTAAAAGTTTACCATGCCCAAAAACTCCTGTAGCGACCTGACTGAGACCGGACGGGGAAAATCCGCAACTGCATGCACCTTCGAGGGCAAAGGAACCGCACCCTGCGACGAAATGCGATGGCCCAAAAAGTCTATGACAGACAGCCCAAACTGGCACTTGGCTGTGTTTACAATGAGACCATGTCCATCAAGGCGCTGGAAAACCTGCCTAAGGTGCGACAAATGCTCATCAACCGACGGGCTGGCCACCAAGATGTCGTCCAAATAGACGAAAACAAACGCGAGGTCACGTAACACCGAGTCCATCAAGCGCTGAAACGTCTGCGCTGCGCCTTTAAGGCCGAACGGCATTCGCAGGAACTCGAAAAGCCCAAACGGTGTAATGACCGCAGTCTTGGGCACGTCCTCTGCCCGCACAGGCACCTGATGATAACCTCGCACCAAATCGATTTTAGAAAAAATTGTCATGCCCGCCAGACGAATCGAAAAATCCTGAACATGCGGAATGGGATAACGGTCATGGGCCGTAATGTTATTTAAACGGCGGAAGTCACCGCACGGCCGCCAAGACCCGTCCGCCTTGGGCACCATGTGGAGCGGCGAAGCCCACGGGCTGTTGGACCGCCTAACGATCCCCAAACGCTCCATGGTAGCAAACTCCTCCTTCGCGTTGGCTAACTTCACGGTGTCGAGGCGACGCGAACGTGCGAAAACGGGCGTACCCGCAGTGGGAATGAAATGTTCCACGCCGTGTTTAGTAACCGCGGCAGAAAATGCGGGCGTTGTCAGCGAAGGAAATTCCGCCAGTAAGCGCTGGAAGACATCCTTTGCTGCCGCGAAATTAGCGTGTGTTAACGGCCCGGGTCCCCCTGTCTGACACGGAAAAGACGCAAAAGACACAGCATCAATGAGCCTGCGATTAGTTACATCCACTAACAACCCATTAGTGCACAGAAAATCTGCTCCGATAATAGGAACCGTAATGGAGGCTACAACAAAGTCACACAGAAATTTGCGTCCATTGAAACACACAGTCACAGACTTGGTACCAAACGTCTCTATAGCCGCTGTCAGACGCGGACCACTGCCACAGGCCGAGAGGTCCGTAGCTGCAGGAGGGAGAAGGCTCTTCTGCGAGCCGGAGTCCACCAGGAACTGATTACCTGATATGGAGTCATGAACGAACAGCAGCTCCTCTTGCTCGCCAGCGCCCACGGCTGCTACCGAGCGCCGGCTCTTCCGTTTCCCGGTGCCTCGAACGCGCACGGAGGAACGCAGCGGCGCGCCTTGCTGCCGAAGCGCTGATGGAAGAAACACAGCTGGCCGCGCTGTCTGCGGGTGGAAACTGCAGCCGTCAATGCCGGAACCTCGTCCTCCAACGTCGGCTGCAAGGACTCCACGGCCACACTCTGCACGGAGACGTTCCTCGAAGTCAGCAGGATCCGGTCCGCCTGCTCAGCCAATCCACGGAAGTCGCCGGCCGCCAAACAAGAAGAGTTGGCGAGGGCTGCGCGAACCTGCCGCGGGAGCTGGCGCAGAAAGATGTGCGGGAACAGGAAACCATCATCCTCGGAGCCCAGCAACGACAGCATCTCGTCCATCAGGTCCACTGCCGAACCATCGCCCAAACCGGGAAGCGACAGTAGCTTGTCTCCGGCAGTTTAACGTGCTCCGCGGAGCTGGTCGGTCGCGGAAGCTGCGGCGCCATGGTCGTTGTGGAGACACGGTCCACGGGCGCCGGGGAAGAAAATACGTCTTCCCCCGATGAGGAAGGGACACTATCCTCCTCTACCTCGAACATGTCCAAAAAACGGGGTCACCAATGTGGCAAGACAAGGAAAGGCAGAGACGCAGGTACTGTTTACTGTGGTTTATTCGGTAGCAAGTAAGAACTGGCACATGTTCCCCATACGGGAAGTATATATAGCTACAGCCTCTAACATTACCCATCAACCCACTGGGTGAGAGGACACACCCCTGAGTGCACGCCACACTGTGAGGATAATGAAAGAGAAATACTGAGCCTGAAACATAGACTGTTGATAAAGATGGACGACGCATCTCCACCTTCTCCCACTGTACAGCAATGAAACCAAAATATTGAACGCTGCCTTCTTGCTCAGTTGGAGCCAGAATCTGAGCAGCAGCGAATGTGGGGATGAAGACATGGCAGAGAGGTCCGGCTCAATCCTGATATTCATGTGCTCGACCACTTGTGAGTCAGTCCCAGCTGTCAATCAAGACATCACACCCTCTCTTATAGGATAATTGAACTAATTCAAACCCAATCAGTGGAAAAATTAACACTTGAACAAACATCCGTGTGATTAGAACTGCGTTAAAATGACAGACATCACCTTTGACAAAAATGTGTTTAAAGTGTTTTTTTGACTTTTTTGTTTGGCCCATGTCCCATCCACTAACATAGGGCAGGCCAGATTCATTTCCTCATACTGCAGCCAGCCAGCAGGTGGCGAAAGAGATGCTTTGGCTTCACTTTTGGGAAGCTGTCATCATCCATCTTTCTAGACAGTCTCGGGTCTGGACCAACAAATTCATGATCGACGACTCAAAGCGATTTACTGCAGAATTGGTATTCACCCATTCACACACACTTTCATACAGAAACGTTTCTATGACACATTATCGGCACTACAGGCGCAATTGGGGGTTCAGTATCTTGCCCAAGGACACTTAGGAATGCAGACTATAGGAACCGGGCATCAAACCATCGACTTTCCGGTTAGTGTTCAACTCTCTCTTCCCCCTGAGCTGCAGCCTTACAGGCATCTGACACAGACAAAGACAATAACACTCAGAATCTTTGATGATGACGGTGTCGATGTCAGCTTCCTTGTCCTTTTTCAAAGTTTCCACTCGACAGGTATGTGGATCTCAACATGATGAAACATGAACATCTGCGTCATTCTGCTCCCTCGCTCCTCCCGTCCCGCCTCTCTCCCTCCTCGCCCACAGCCCCCTCTTATTGTGCTCGTGAAGTGGCGAGTCGCTGGGGAGAGTGCTGCACTGGTTCTTTATGTAAGTGTGTACAGAGAGAGAGAGAGAGTCCAGTGCATCAGTAAAAGAAGCACTCACAGTGGGAGGACAGTGTTTACCTCAGTGCAGCAGCAGCAGCAGCAGCAGCAGCAGCAGCAGCAGCGTTTCTCTGTAATTATTTGAGCCAATCAAAGAAACAGCACCAGAGCAGCTTATGTGATTTATCTGTTAGAATTCCATCTCTGTCAATCCCACAGAGAACACCGGGAGAATCGCTGAAGAGACAAAGAGGGAGGCCATTCCTGACATAGGTCCGTGTTGCATTCAGGGGCGTGAAAATGGCAGCTGGCAGAACACACACACACACCTACATATAGACAGCAACACATACGCTGTGGAGGGCGAGTCGGCACCTGCAGCAAATGCACTTTCTGCTGTGACCCTTCATTCCCCCCCCCCCCCCCCCCCGGGTTTACGTCTGAAACAACTGGTGCAAATCAAACACATTCCTGAACAGACAAAGACAAAGTTTCATGACTGACTGACAGGTAGAGGAATATTTTTTTTTTCCTGCTGCCATATTTCATTTACTTACTTATAGTGATTTTAGAAAATAAATGTACACTTTTACTTGAGTAAATATGGTTTTAATTAGTTGTTTGATGTTATAAATAATTGGATGAAACATTATGATTGACAGGTGAGACTAACTCAGGATTGGTAGAGCACAAGCATCAATGGGATCTCAGTAGAGCGGAATTTTTTTGCTTACTGGATGGTGGGAGGAAGTGGAGACGCCTTGTCCATCTTTATATACAGATACTGATAAAGTCCTCTACATTGAAATCCCTAGAATGAGTACAAAGGAGTGTCTGAATGTGATATGTATTCTATGGTAAAACTTTTAGTCTTCAGATCTTTCACCTTTAGGAAACCAGGGTGGAGTATCTTCACTAGCGTGTGTGTCTGCAGCTCTTCAAACCCCCAGACGTTCTTCAGTAGACAAAAGAGAGAGTGTAACAGTGCCCTCGATTAATTCCTTTAACTATCCCGGATCTTGTTAAACCCTCGGCTTTAATTACTTCAAATTAAATCGGGAAACATTTACAGTTACTTGAAATACCACGATGATGATTGACATGTGGGAAACCCTGTCACCAGAGAGGGTGGAGCCACGAAATCCTTTATTTCACCTCCGTCCTCACTGAAATAAACGGCAACCATTGCTGCCGTCATTGAACCAGGGCTGCTACATACTCGACCTTTACTTTTAAACATGAATGCTCATATATACACAGTGTTGTTGTTTATATCTTATCTTGTCATCCTTTATTTTACATTTCATACTTCCAGTGCTCTAGTCATTGTTCTGACCTGTTTCTTGTATTGTACCGTCGACCCAGACAAAAACTGAACTTCTGTCCTGTCTGAGTGACACTGAGGTGAACGGCTCACATGACTGCGGAGAAAGTTGCAGCAGAAATGACGGAGAGCCATTGTTCAAGGTTAGAACGAGAAGCGAGAACAACACTGGAGGAGACGAGAAGATATTTATAGCCGGCTCAGCTCCGCTCGGCGCACGGTGCCGTCTTTAAGATGTTCTTCTTTTTGTATCAACCCTCCTTCTCACTTGCTTTGCTGACTCTCTTTCTCCCCTTAACTGTTGGCTCATCTGCACATGTGCCATTATTACACACTAGTTGAGAAGAGGGAAACGACAGGAGAGGTTATGTTGGAACGCAGCTGATGGACACATTGAAATCAGGGAGAGAACCACTGTTTCTTGGAGAAGAAGAAGAAGAAGAATATGAGAATAAGAAGAGCTTATTCACCTTCTTCACCAACAGTTATATGAGAAGATCGATACCACTCTGACCGCTGTCCGGGAAAAATGCAGCGGGAGTGAGAAGCCTTTTAGCGTAGCTTAACATAACTACTGGGAAACAGCTCATTTGATTACAGATCCAACGCTCCCACCCAATCAACGCAAGCATATGACCCCTGCTTACTGGGAATTTCTCATTCGTGGAATATGATTATAATTCACGATTCTGGTCATGAGTCTCGGAGAAGGGGAGACATACGCTGATCCACTTATGAGTGTGAAGCCCCAGACGTTTAAGGGCATCAAAGATCTGTAATTCCATTTGTCCCTCTCGTTTCATTCATTATCCAAATTAACCAGCCAGCACCAAAGAGAGGTAGCGTGAGCGGATCGTCAAACACACAGCAGCTGTTCCTAACGCCTCCATAGCTTTCTAAAAGTGGATTATGTGCCAGGATAATTCTTGGAATTGTTGTCAGGAAACCAATGGAAAGTCCAAACAAGTTAGGGTAGCCCTGGAGCCTAACCCTAACCCAAGTCCGAATTAAACAAATGAGATTCAGTATAATGTTTCAAATATGGAGCATTAGAGGTGCTGCCGAGCTCATTTCTACACCTTTGACTGAAGCCAGGCAGTAGCCATAGCTTCAAATCTATGAACGTAAGGGAATCGATCTATGAAGACAGTTGGATTGTGATCAAAGTGGTTGAGGAAGTATTTTCCTGTCTTTTAAGACAAACACAAACGTGTTCCTTCTTTACTGCACACAAACACACTGTGGCGTATGAGACGGGAAGTGGTGGAGTTTCAGTTTAAGCAATCCAACGTGTGGCGGTCAGAAACCTTTAACTCCACAGCGAGGACGCAACCAGACAATGACTCTTTGTGTGTGTGTGTGTGTGTGTGTGTGTGTGTGTGTGTGTGCGTGTGCTAAAGAAGCTAAGGGGAAGTCTTAGGCAAAGTAAAACCAAACAAACTTGTTTAACTACATATAATGCTTCCACTACACTTATTCCATTATTATAATGTGGCTACAAACAGTTAACTTATTAATCAATGCATTGTTACCATTTAACTGTCTATATGTTGTATGGGATTTGTATCAATTTTTTTGTGTTTATTAAATAATTTATAGAAAACTAAATCAATAAAATTACACAACAAGTCAGTTGTTGAGAAATTTGCGAATATGAACAACTTTGTGTCGCAATATTTTTTTCTTCTCATTTTCCATTATCCTGTTTCTTGCGAAATCATCAGATTCATCTTGACCCTGAAGTTTGTGTGTTGATAAATAAATGAGCAGATTAATACTGCACAATAGATTCTGTCCATATGCTGGACAACAGATGACAAATTCTTCGGCTTCAACTGGATCTAGCTCTTAATGTCACCTTGCAGTAAGAACAACGAAGAAAACACATATTAAAGAAAAAAATATTTCAATATTTATTTGCGGTATAAACATGTCTCATGTTGTTTCCATACACTGTACATTACATAGGGTCAGTCGTATTTCCTTCAGAGGACAGAAAGGTGAAGCTGCCTCGGTTTGACACGCACCCTTGTTTTTATACACAGACAGATTGCATCTTGTTTTAAAAACTGTTTACAGCACAATACGAAACAGCTTTTCAACATGTGTCTGAAGCTGTAACACGATGCAAGATGCATTGTCAAAAAAATCCCTGAAAAATTCCTCACTGAGGTAACATTTTTAAATCATTCACTTTTTCTTTCACTTTGTGTTTTTAGGCCGCCGCTCCCGCTGCTCCCGCTCGCTCATGTCTTTACCTCCCGAGCACATTCTTACCGAGATGTAGCTACAAGTTTAAGGACACAGAAACTGCCGTTCCCGCGATCTGGCAAATTTACAAACAGAGAAAAAGACTTGATTTCTCTTTCATTGTTACAAAGACACAAAAACTCAAGAAAGCAGCTTGAAATCAACCATTTCCTTTTTTTAAATAGAAAAGCTCCGTACTGAAATATATTTCAATCCTAGGGTGCAAGTGATCAAGTCCTCAGCGTTTTTTTTCTTATTGTAAGTGGGATATGACTCCGGACGAGGGAAGTCCATTCAAGCATGGTAGTATTATTTTCATCTCTGATGCTATAATGAGAGAGGAACTTTTGCATATAAATTCATAACATATATATACTTATATATATATTCATATAGAAAGGCCACAGGAATAGCATAGAGCACAATATATCAAAACAAGACGGAAAAAGACCTTGTAATTATTTAAGCCAGGTGGTGTAATCTTCTATTGTGAAATATAACTGGCATGCTGAACCACAGCTCTGGCTGTGTGAAGCAGTGTGTGTCTGTGTGTGTGTCTGTGTTTGTGTGTGTCAAAGAGGGCATCTTTCAGGTTAATACTGGGCACAGCGGCCCTACATTTTTGGACACCCCAGGAGAAATGTTACTTCAGTCCACAAGCCATAATCGAACTGGATGTTGTATAATCATATAGAAGAGATATATAGAGTATAAAAGAAGTAGAATTGAAAAAAGTTGAGGTCTTGAGTCTACAAAATACTGCAAAAAAGGTGTTTTGATATATTGCAGAGTAACAAACACGACCTCGTGTGACCCGTTATGGTAAAACGACAGCTGGCTGTCCGTTATTACCATGTTCTGATTCAAATAACAGTTAACAAACATTTATTTTTATTTTTTTACACAATGCTTTTTTCTAAAGTGAGATACAAAGAGTATTGAACAGTCAGCATTAGAAACAAGTTAGAAAGATTATATAAGGCCAGCTGAAACCAGCCCTGTTCTGCTGCTGTCCCCTCGGAAACCCAGTTCTTTGTTTCTGCTTTGACCCCGTCCACATTTTCACTTTCAAACTAACGCTCTGAACTTCTCTGTAAGACACTGGGCCTCATGCAAAAACACACTCTCACAAACAGGTCCGTTATTATCACATGTGAGTAATTCGTGAGAACTAAGTTGGATTTAGGCCTGAGGAAGACCTCTAGATGGAAACGTCACTAATAAAACTAAAAGGAGCTGGAATGTTAGTGCCTTAATCCAGCACCCATTCCACTGAGGTTTTCTGGATTTGCTCACGACGTCTCTTAACTTGTTACATTCAACTCTTGTTTCCTCTGCAATACAAAGAAAAACTCATGAGTAGTCTGGACCTGTCGTGTGAGTCACCAACAGTCTGCCTTTCTCCCCCAGGCGGAGAGAAACATGTTTGACGTATAAATCTTTATGAATTGAAGGTTTGAATGTGTTCCAGACTTACGTAAATGCTTGAGTTCAAGTTTTGACTGGCATGAGAGTTCAGTCTCAGCTGCCTCAGCATCTCTCTGCTGTTCACAGATCCAAACATCTGATGTTCCATCTGGAACAGAACAGCACCTGTCGCCTGGTGGTATGCCGTGTCTCACTTTTAATTATCAGCAACCACTTTGCTGCAGCAAGATATTTTTTGGCATCAAACTCATATCTACTCAGCTACTTGTCTGTGTTTTTGGGTCCCTAAGCACGACCGACTGATGTGTTTTGGTCTCCTGATTTCTGACATGGTCCTCAGTATGAACTTCTGCTTATTTAAATCGCAGTGACATATTTGTGAATAAAACTTTCTTACAAATGTGAGCGAGACACGTCGCTTCACGTGGTTATTTTTAGGTGCCCATTAAGGTAATGGCCACGATTTACGAAAATGTACCTCTTTGTTAATAATTTCTAAATCCAACTTGAAAATGAAAATGTTCTTGCATGAGCCCAAGTGTATCTACAGACGTTGCCCAAAGTCCATGTGCTGCAGCCCTAAAACCAGCCTAACCATAACCTACATTACTTACACAATTAATGCAGCAGAAGTTCATTTGAACGTTTTTTTTTTGATATTTTTTCTTAAAATCATTGAAGGATTCTTTTTGATTTGTTTTTCAATTCATATTTAAGAAGTTTAAGTGCTACTAATGTGGACCGGGTCTGAGAAAACTCCCTGACCACATGCTGTCGCCGCCATGTTCAGCAGCAACAGCAGTTAAAAAAACAGTCCTCAGCGTTCATCTCCCAACCCGGTGAATCGACATCCAGCCTCTATCATCCTATTTATCATTTTTGTGTTTATTTCGTTGAATGTACCCGAGGCTTAAGGGTAATTCAACCGATTCTTTGATGAAATAGGGGATCCCCCGCCAGAAAGACCTTCCTTTCCATTTTCTCCATTGCAGCTAAGGGACGTGAAGCTATTAAGTAGGTTAAGTGCAGTCTGTAGCTGAGTCCCCGTCCACAACACCACAACACTGACACAGAAACCGAGTTACAATCACAGTCCCTTGTCCATGAGTCCCTTTTTTTTTTGGCATCTATTTGGAACCTGAAAGGAACCGAAGATAGACCAACAAATCAAACCAGCTCCTCTTGGGCAGGAAGAAGTTTGCAGTGTAGGTAATACATGAGAGTTGAGGCACTTCTTTGCCCGACGTCGCTGGAATAAGCTGCCCCAGAAGTGTTAAAACTACCCAAGATTCTCCAACCCCAACTCGAAGCTCTCGCCCAAGTCCCAGCCTCAAAGTACAAGAGTCCCGGCGGTTAGAAAACCAGTTTGGCAAAAACACAGTAAGACAATACGTTGTGATGAAACAACCAAGGAAGTTCAGAGTCTGGTTTCAGACTGAAATGAAACAACTTAGGCAACTGGATAAACAGTCATGTTGGGGAAGGAAGTAGGAACTGGGAAGTTGCACTTGAAATCTCATGCCAACATCAAATCTGGTCGCACACCCGACCACAATTCAACTGGCAACTCCGTGTCTGGTCTAACCCACAGTTTGACTCTAACTCATCCCTGAACCCTGAACCCTGGTCCTATGCCCTGGGCCCAGCTCCCCCCCCCCCCCCCTCTGCACGGTGCAGCTGTCTGGACTCGTCGCAGCCTGGGACTGGCCCTCTTCTCTCCTCTCTCCCCTCCTCCCCTCTGAATGTCTATTTATCTGCCTGCTTCCAGCACCGGCTCCAAGTGCCAACAAGTCAATGGCTACACCACTGTGCAAACTGCATTAGGTCATTACAAACCTAAAAGAAAAACAAAAAACAACAAAAAAAAGAAGACAACTCACAACAAGGTTCCTTTGAAGGCGTCGCCCACTCTCCTTTAGTTTTACAATCTCTTGAGCCATTATTGGATTGGATTACTTTGTTTTTTTTGGACAAAGATAAAAGTTCTGTGTAAATATTTATATATCGTATAGATTTGTGCATAAATGTACACAAAAATATACAAAATGCATATAGACATACTTGTTAAGGACTGCCCATACAATTTCGGCTATGTACGTTAACATACATACAGTACAAACATACATACTTTTGTTTATGCGTGTGCACGCATGTGTGTGTGTGTGTGTTAATTCCTTGGTTTTTAAAAACTCTACATTCAGTAGAGCGAGATTTCCTACGAGTAAATCCCGGATTCTCCACTTGGCACCAGTCAGCTCAGCTCGGGGGGGCCGAGACAGAGACAAGGACAGGACCGGAGGACGCCGTCGCATCACAAGTCGAGCGCCGCAGACGTTCCCCTGCCCCCGACCTTTGTATGAAGCTGTCACCCTTCGCTCAGGTTCTCAATCGGTTCACTCTCCTCCTCTCTGAGCTCTTCCTCAAGATTCAGTCAACTCTGAGGAAGACGCCTCTGTCTGTCAGTTCCTCGCTCTAGGTTTCTTTTTTTTGTTTTAAATCACTCGCCTTCCCCGTGTTAACGTGGCCTCTGTGACCTCCGCTGTCCGTCCGACGCTGCTCCGTGGCCAGGCTCTAGGACAACGAGCTTCAGGAGGCCAAAACATTCATTACAACTGGCTGGGTGAAGCAGGCTCAAGTGCAGCCACTTGTTACGATGGTAACAACACCAGCTTGACCCGGCCCCCCCCCCCCTCCCCTCTCTCCCTCTGATTTTCATGTGGACTCCAGCGTGTCCAGTTGAAACACATTGTGATTGGTCGGCGTGGTGAAGAAGAGCTGGTCGTGTGGCGGGGAGGTCGAGTGGTTGTCGCAGGGGCTGTTGAGGCCCAGCGTCCGCTCAAAGTCCAGGAGCTGGCCCATGAAGTTGAAATTGGGGGAAATGTTCGACTTTTTGCGCTTGACGAAGTCGTAGGCGTCGTTGAGCGACAGGTTGAGCTTCTGCATCAGGTAGGCCACCGTGACGGTCACCGAGCGGCTGATCCCGGCCAGGCAGTGGACCAGGATGCCACACTTTTTCGAACGTGCCTCGTCTGAGGATGAGAGGGGGGGGAGAACCATGAGAATGGGAGAAAGCATGAGAAAGAGGATAAGACAACTTTTAAAGTCCATAAAACCCTGTATCATACATCTAAGACTTTAAATTATTAATGAGCCAGAAGATTTTCTAATAAAATTTCGAATTGCCTTGTTGAGATTTCAAGCACGTTTTGAATTAGGGGGAAAGCCAATCGTTAGTTTCATCACCCTTCTCCATATAAAACCAAATATCAATATAAAAAACGAGTTACCAGTTATGTAAACTGATCAAAGCGATGACCTCTGATTTGACCTCATTCACACAAAAACAAACACTTCTGCTGTGTCAACAAACAAGAATTATTAGTCTTTTTAAGCAACTTAAAATGCAAAAGGACAAGATCATTGATCAAATGAAGAATCTAAATAATTATTGTACTCTGACGAAGTAGGACGAATATAGACGTGTCCTGAGAAACTGTGATGGATGTTATATGATCTTTTTTTCCTGATATTTTAAAGACCAAATGATGAATTACGACAAAATCCCCTTTGTATTAAAATGATTTGTTAGACGCAGCTCAAATGTGGTCACAAGTAAAGTCATAGCAAGTAGTGATGTAACCAATATTCAATTGGCAAGTTTTGACAGTTGAATTATCATTTGTATGATCACATGTTACATTTAGCAGAAAATTCGTTTGACAAAAGAATCACTTTAAAGACATCACTCAACAACGTTTTCTCTTTTTCATTTTTAAGTTAAAAAACAGGGTCACTGAAGGTCACTGAAGACTGATACTGATCATCCAGCCCTGATTCAACACCATCTGTTGTATAACACATTGACTCCCACGCAAAATATGGAAAAAAGAAAATCTGACCTTGTTTTTTTTCAAAATGAAAAAAAGACTCATTTAATTTACAAGTGCAATTCAGAATATCATGTCTCAATGACAGCGGCCAGTCGTGCTTCATTCTGCTTTCTAGCTCTCAGTCTGTATAAAAACATGAATAAAAAAGAAACATCTTACATTATTAACAAGCTACGTCCATCCACCTTTTTCGAGCCCTCGCACTTGCATCACTAAAGGCCATTAGGGCGAGAGTTAAGTGCTTCTTTCCTTTCTTTCTTCCCTCTCTCACTCTCTTTCATCCTCTCCGTTATCGCTCTCTGCCTCTCCTCACTCTGCCTCCGACTGCATCTCTTGTTGCAGGATTGGGGTCAGATGGCTCACCAGCTCAGGCTGCCAAGCGGAAGCCAAATTAAATTCATATGCGATGTGTTCTTGCTCTCAACAACAAAAGAAAGGGGTGACACATCCTCGTCGGGAGACTTGAACCTAACGATACCAGTCCCAGAAGTCGAATAAGTAACCAGGAGTTAATCGGCAATGAGCTGATCTTTAGAGCATTTGCAGCATTACGTCACTGCAACATCCTTCCATTTGTCAGGCTGTGAAAATAACAGAATACCCCCCCCCCCTCCCTCTACGCATTAAAAACCTGCTTCGATAATAATTTCAGACATTTAAGGAATCCGCAGTTTACAGCACTAGCACAGCGCGAGGTCACATCTTTTTCAACCCCCGAGCTTATCTCCTTTACCCATAATTACCCTGCGGTTAAGATGTGATGTAATTCCTGCACATTACAGCCAGTCAGGCAGCGCCGTTTACCATCAGCATGAACCCAATCTGCCAGGACCTCGGGCTCTGGCATATGTCACACTTCCTCACACCTACGCAGAAACATTACCCCCCCCCCCCCCCCTCGAAGAGAAAGAAAGGTCAGGGGTCTGGACAATCTAAGACAAACATAAAAGCTCTGGCACCGAGTCATCAGAGAGGGAATTCGCTCATTCCCGAGGAGTTAAGTCACAGGGAACGATGGGAAAATGCATGAGAACGATGCTGAAGAAGCCGGATGAGAGTCATGTGGCTTCAGTGTGCTCTCAGTCTCCCAAAGATCCATTTCCATGTTTTATTCAAGACCTTGTTTTGTGTTTCGTGATTTTTAAATTCTAATATTTCATCAGTGAAAGTGCAGCATAGAAATGCTCTAAATTCTGTCTGAAACGATTTCCAGGAAACTGTTTCAATGCAAATAAAAAGCATTTTCTTGATTTATATAGATTTAATAAAGGAGGGTAAATGTAATCTAACATAACGAGAGTCGAAACGAAAAGCGCTGTTGTTTTCTTTGTTCTGTGTGAGAGAAAATCTAATCTTTTGTGTTTTGGACTGTTGGCTGAACAACACAGGCAATTTGAAGATGAACGTAGCCTTCGCAACAACAGCGATGTGCATTTAAAACCATTTGATGACATTTTTATAAACGAAACGACAAATCGATAGAGGATGAACATTGATTGCGTCTCTAGTCACTGCGATTTGATCATTCATTTGACATTTTAATAATTTTTCGGGGGAATATTACAAAATATTCACTGGTTTCTGCTTCTGATGTTTGAACATCTGCTCGAAAAGTCTTGAGATGGTGAAAAGAAACATTTTAACTATGTTATCCACACAAGTATGCAGATTTTTAGACTCTCACGTGTTTTACTTTTGTTGTGTAAATTACTGTATAATTTCGCTTCCTTATTATCTTATATTTCTTTGGGTGAACTGGTCACAGCAGGTAAACAGACGATGATGATGATGTATCATGATTAAATAATGATTTGTTTTAAAGTTGTAAACCACTGAAACGACCATTATATTGAAATTATATAACATTACATTATAATGAAAGTTATTATGTAGTTTAACCCTAAACAAAACCATGTTTATAGTTGACTTTTGACCTTTTATAAATCCTCTATTAATCAAGAAAACTATCGGCAGATCAATCAATGATCAAAATACTGCTGTTAACAAATTCATACACGACATTAACTGGAGCACACTCCACCTCTACTCACCGATGAATGAAATGGCCTCTGGGAAAAACTGCGAGAGGTTCTGGCTCCAGTGATCGGAGATGGGGATCTGTTTGTACTTGAAGTCGCCCTCGTGTTCAAACATGTTGGGCAGGTTGGGCGTCACGTTGAGGATGTACTTGATATTGTACTTGCTGAGCACATCCAGGTTGGCGGAGTCTTTGGCACAGCCCAGGTAAAGGTAGGGCAGGATCTGGACGGGGAATGCCGGCTGGTTGCTGGGGAGGGGGCTGCCCTCCGACTCCGTGGCGCTGCCCGGCTCACGGTCCGATTCCCCGTCGGAGCAGTCGGAGCTGATGCGCAGCCCCCCCAGACCCAGGACGGAGGTCGGCGGGGAGCTGCTGGGACAGGAGCAGTCCAGGTTGGTCTCACAGTGGTCGGGGTACTCGGACTGGAACTTGTTGAATCCCCCTGGAGGACGAGGAGAGGACCAGAGGAGAGGGTCAATATTTGGATGGTGAAAAGAAAGTACCAACAGTTGTATAACTGTGAGTTTGTGGTAAAATGCACAATTGAGCATGTTCAAAATGGCAACTGCATTATACAAGAGGTGAAACAGAACAAGAAGCATAACAACATATTAACACTACTAGTAAATAAAATACTTATAAAAACAATAAAAATACGTACTTATATTTTAAGTAGACACATTTTACTTCAAATAAAAACCAAATTCTAATAACATCACATGTTTTAACTGTAACCAGGCAGAAGTGAAGGTCAATGCAATTCACACTTGAAATGAACTCTGGACGTTATGGACAGAAATGATATCAAGATAAAACATTTAATTTCAGTCGATATTGATAATTATCACGTTAAAGGTTAAACTATTATTTATTTTAAGTGAAATGTACAAATCTGAGGTAGATCAGTGATGTCTTACACCTCCCCACCGTGCTTTATGCATAAGATTAAAATCGATACAGATCGAACCTTTGTTATATCGCTATTGATGAATAGTATATTGCGATAAGTATTGTTATTGTTTCATCGCCCAGCCCCACCAGTGTTCCTCTGAGTCTACCATAGTTTAATGTAGCACTACAACACACACTGATGTGGCAGATGATGTTAAACGTGACATTTAAAGCATTATGAATAAAGAGGCTGGACATGGATGTGCTCCATTGTGAACCGCTGAGCCCGGGGAGAATCAGTCAGTCAGTCAGTCAGTCAGTCAGCAGTCATCAGCTCTGCTTCATCACAGCTCTGTGGACTTTTTGTGAATGGCAGCTGGGATTGTCACACCACTCAAACATTGCTGTGATATTCTAGAATCAATCAAACCCATATCTGCTGCTACTGCTCCATGTAATGTGTGTGTGCTGCTTTCATAACTCGTTCTCCTCCGCACGCTGGTGGAGGGTTTCAGAGTGTGTCTACGATTCCTCACTTCCCTGTTCATTCATGAAAAAAAGAGCCAGTCTTCTCCTAAAGGAACACACAACATGGCGGGGCCATTTCTTTTTTTTTTCCCTGTTGCCGCATTTAATTGAAAACATCTTTGACCCGGCTCCATAACAATTGTTCAATGTTTCTCTCGGATAATAATTAACACTGAGAATGACGACGTTTTTATGATAAGAGAAGTGATCCTGTCGAACAGCAAAGTTCATTATGACTTCACACGCTGTTACAGTGTGTCTGTGGTGATGTAATAATTCTTTAGTATAAACAGACACAAGTGAGGCTGCCTCATTCTGATTAATAATAAATAACAGCTCAGGAAAAAACCTCTGGATTTATGCGATGTTTATTATAATCTGTAATAGCACTTTGTCAAAGCTAATATTAGTGGCTTAAGTATATTTTTGCTAAAGCAGACAGACTTTGAAGTGTTTTAGTCTCACATTGCAAACATCTGGAGATGAAACCCAACACAGGTATCCATTCATTTCATTATAAATAATCCAAATAGACCTTTATGATCCCATACTAGGTGTTCTTGAGATGAAGTGACACTAACATGCTGATCTGCATATGTCCTCAAAATGGGACAATGTTCGGACACCACTTGTCTCTGAGTTTCTATGTTAAATGGACAACAACAAACATCCAGACCCTCGTATTCACTGGATAAAAGCGGTCTTACCCTCCAGGTAGAAAGCCTTGCACCCGTCGTCCCGCAGTTTGTGCAGCAGCAGCCCCAGCACGGAGCTCCCCAGCCCGGACTCCTGCCGCTCGGAGGTCGCCTCGTCGTACAGCACCACCACGTCCGTCTTGCAGCGCTTGACGAATTTCTCCTTGTCCTCGTTGTTGGGGATGATGGAGCGGATGGGCAGGTTGCCCTTCTTCAGCCTGCGGAGCATGAGGCCCGGGATGGCCAGGTTGATGGCGGACTCGATGTGCGAGGACTCGTACAGCTCGTGGGCTCTGCAGTCCAGCAGCAGCAGCGCGCCGGCCCCGGACTCCAGCTCCTCCTGCAGCCACTCCACGCTCTTCCCGGACAGCATCATCGTGGTGGTCGCGATCACGGAGCCGCTCCACGGGTCAGTGATGACCATCGGGGAAACGTGACTCCGCCGCTCCGCCGCCGTGACATGAAGAACCGCACGCAGCGAGAAGAGGAGCAAATCACGGCGCTAAAAAACTTGTCCTCCCGGACACCGCCGCTTCTCCGAGGGCGCGCACACACAAACACACACACACACGCACCCAGCACACGCTGCCACACACATCCGACACGCGCGCACCGATGCCCCTCTGGCTGGAGCAGGAGGCTCCAACATGCAGAGGTTTCCTCTCTCTTCCCCCCCAGTCAGTCCGCCAGGAGAAGCGGAGTTTTTCACTCCAGCCCATCGACGTCCATCCGGGCGTCCGGCTCCGAGGCGTCCCGCAGACCAATGACACGGCCCCGTAGGAAGCCTCGTAAGCGCCTCAGGAGCTCGCTGTGCGGGATGAGCTGCCGCCGTTAAAGTCCATGACTCCGGTTGTTGTCCCACACGCTGGCCCGAGGAGCCTCTCTGGTCTGTGCCCGACGCGGGATGCGTTCAAGAGGCTGAGCTGCTGAGAGGAGGGAGGAGCGGGGAGTTAAAGGCGCAGAGCGGCCGCACGAACCCGCTGTTTTCACCACTTCACTGCTGCTGTCCAGTCATTGACCGGCCACACAGCACTGTCTGGTAGTGAGATAGTAATAATGAAACATAATAAAGATAAAACAATGATTATGATAATAGTAAACGATGATAAAAACCAAATAACATGATACAAGGGCTGATGATGGGGAAATTATGATAAAGATGATACAAAAAAATAGTTTTACTTTTAAATAGTTTTACTTTTGAACTTTACTTTTCTTTTTATATATTATATATATTAAGCTCTTTTGTACCTTGCTTCTATTTGCTTCTATCTTAACTGAACTACTGCACTGCTGAGCTGACCGGGTTCTTCTTATCCAACACCTATCATTGTTCTGTTGACCCTCTGTTAGCTGCTTATGCCAAATAAAACTAAATCGGATAAAAGCAAATGAAAGTCAGAATACATGGCGACCTGTGCTGTTCCTTTATGTGGAGCAGGACACTGTGGTGTCTTCACTGGAGCAGGGATCTCTCCTCTGGTGCGTTTCCTTATCTGAACTGAGGGTCAAAGGGTCAGAATGTTGTCTATTCTTTAGATTGCCAAGGCCTCTCTGGAAATGTGTAATATTTGCTGTTGGAATGTGAAATAGATTAAAATCGACTCGACTTCACATTGTTTCTCAGCGTTCTCTTAGTTATAATCCCAACTCTGTGTTACCTCCTAACTCAACACTAAGCAGTAGGTATCAGGTGGGATTGTTACCTTAATGTTCATTTAATACAGTCATTAAATGTAATACTGCTTTAGTGGTGTAACACTGAATTCTTGGCTCACACAAGCAGGAGTGCAAAGTACATTTTCCTCCGGTCTCTTCACAACCTTCACTCAATCGAAAACACCTACATCTCATCCACACCTCCACACACTCAGTTACAAATCAATTACTGGACACGTTCCCAACTGAAAATTGCTTTTTGCTGCAAACCACACAGAACTAATACAGTGATACAAATCGACACACACTTCCAAAGTGTGCTCGCAGAAACTCTGATGTCTCTGTCGGGCAGTGAAAACCTCAGCCAAATCTCTCCTCTTGCTTTTTTCCCCCTTGATGACACAACAGACGCTGTATCACATAGTAATCTCATAATAGTAATAATCATATAATAATACATGTATTTGCATTGTGCTTTTAAAAAAAACTTTTGCGTTTAGAATCAACGACAGTAAATTATATAAAATCAATTACAACAGACAAAACCTCATTTGAGATTAATGGCAAAGGGAAAAAAGAAACGACCACGTAAAAGCCATTCAGTGGAAATCTGTTTTTTTCTTATTTTAACAAAATTCTTTCCAAATCAGAGCTGCATGAAATAAGAACATGAATTATTTAGAAACCCATTTGGGGAGAATGCATAATGCAGCACAGGTGTCCCTGTGAGCTTGATTTCACAGTATCATCCTAGTTCAGGGTCATGGAGCTGAAAGTACTGCTGCAACTCCTGATTCATCTTCAAGCATTTTGGATTAATGGAGAAGTGTTGAATCCACATAAAAGAAATATGATGATATGATGAGTATGATGTGTCCAGAGCTTGAAGTGAAGTCTTTACATTGGTGATTTTGCCCAAACAACACGGTAAACACACATATTTCCACGTGAGACACTGTAACGCGTGAATGTTTCACATTTTTACCTGAAAAATTCCTGGAATTAATTATTTGATTATAAAAGCTTTTTGTCCATCAAAGTCATTTTTGCCCATGCATTGTGTATTTTGCTGCATTATCCATTATTTAATTATGATCAGATGATTTTCTACTATATAAACAATATTGTGCAGATTGTCATAGCAAAGCAGCTATTCCTCAGTTTTGAAATTATGTTTTCCACTTGATGCTATATTTGGATTGATTCATAGATCGCACAAATGGTTGCCAATTAATTTAGTGTCAATCAGTTCATTCTACCAACTATTTTTTATGAGTCAATAGTTGTCAATCCTGTCCCTAAGCAGACAAATGACACTTATATTCTATAGTCAGAGCCATGTGAGGACAGTAAAAACGACGGCTATCCCACATGATTTATCTTTCATTATCGTCAGGTATCATGGCGATGTTATGGATCTTCTCTCTATTTGTCGCAGCTCAGTGGTGGGTTGTGTAGCCTCTGCACAACACAGCCCACCACTAGGTCATCGCTATGTTTCACCATGAATGACCTAATGGGACATCAGCAGGTTGTGACAGAGGCAGAGAGGGGGAAACGAGGAAAAGAGGAGTGTTTGATTTCCTCACAGCTGCAGAGAGGAGGAGCGGGGGATGCACCAGCTGCAGACAATGGCTCTTTATCCCCCTAGCGACTTACGCGCAAACACACACATGCACACACTCACTAACAAAACGCAGACGCACACATAGACGCGTGCACGCAGGTACACAAACGGATACACACCGACTTTAGGCCTCTTGTGTTTCAGCTCCCTTCATGGACAACAACAGGCTCTCTGAGCGTGTGTGCAGACACTGTGTGTGTTTGTGTTTGTCTACTTCCCAGTGGTAAAGAAAACTATGATTACTTATTCTAAAACTTTCACAGCGGAGGACTGTGACTTTCTTTACGGTGTCACTCCATCGGAATTCGTCGGAGGAACACAACCTGTCGCTTTGAAGGCCCCAGTAGACAGGGTGATAATGTCTTATTTGCCATCTGTGTCGGATGTGCACAATATAAATTGTGGGGCTATGTGAGATGAATGCATGGTGAGCCTTAGTGCTACGACGTACCGGTAAAACTGATTTACGCAGACACATTTCGTCCGAAGCCATTATTCATCTGCACTTCTCTCATGTTTCAAAAAACCTAGCAAAACCAAGAACAAGCTTTGGTGCTGGCAGTGCTCAAAGAGGAGGAGACAGTGAAGCTGGATCAAGGCCGTTCTGCAAAGACAGTTGGACATCAGCATGTTTTTGGTCAAGTAGCGTTAGGATAGCATACCAGCATACCAGCATACCCATTTCAACTCATATGGTAATTGGTTGGTTTGTACACGTGGGTTGTAGCGGCAGTTATAATGTTAGATTTGGATATGGATATATATATATATATATAACAGGCTCTGTGCTTAGACTGGATATCCAGATGGACGACATGTCTCACGCTGCCATTTTGCACATACATGACATTACATTACATGTCATTTGGCTGACGCTTTTGTCCAAAGCGACTTACAATTAGTACACTTAACATTTATGAGAGGCCATTTTAGGGGTTCAGTATCTTGCCAAGGACACTTCGGCATGCAGATGGGGAAGAGTGGGGATTGAACCGGCAACCTTCTTGTTGGAGAATGACCACCCACATACGGAGCCAGAGTAGTGATCGGGGGATGGAGCCACGTTTGCGATGTCTCGCTCAAACGTGGGCTAAACCAATCATGAGTCCGTGTCAGTTGCCAATCATCATTATTTCACCCTATTATTACATCAGCAAAAAATGAACATTTAGTAACACAATGGCTTCACTGTTGGGGTCATGTCGTCCATCTTCATACAGTCTATGGCTGGGTGTGCCTCAGGCTTTGTCCAAGTGGTCAACTACAACCTCCGTCAAGGCCGAGCAAACCTACACAGAAACATGTTCGAATCTCATTGCAGACAAAGTAAGACAAAAAAGGAAGTGGTCTGATAGTGGTAATAGTTTTCTTATACGAATTCTTTCCAGGCCCAGCCCTCCACAAAGTTCGGTGGAAATCGGTTGAAAAGTTTCTGCGTAATCCTGAAAACAAACAAGCAAACCAAGAAAAAAAAAACAAAAACAAACAAATCATGTGTCCCAGAACACTTCCATTAAAGAAGAGACAAGCAAAACTCTCTTACATTAATCTTAAACAATAATTTCCATTTGATTTCACGCCTGTCATGATTCAAATATATTCAAATATTCTCAACCAACAATCAATGTGAAAGTTGGAGCAATTTTATATTACTGGTCATTAAAGGCTGGAAAACCCAACTAATCTCTTCAGTGAGACTGTGTGGGTGTGGGTTGATCTGACGTGTAAACAAACAATCATCATCACATCATCAGAAGCATGTGATGCCAGTTTCTTTCCCCCGACTGAGACATGAGTTCATGTGGGGCCTCGTCAGTCATAACGAGAAGTTGACTGAGAAAATACATTTTCAGTGTCTTTAAATTCTTCGTCTGAGTCTTGGTGGTACCAAGCAGGATGTGTTACAAAGAAAAGCAGAATAAGATAAGCCTATATGTAAAGAACGGAATATATTCACCAGTGTCTGAATGACAAAAGACATAGAGCCGCTGCCAGTCTTACCCACCATTGTGAGTCTTCTGGCTCATACATGAATCAAAAGCCTTTAATCTGCCAATATTGGAAAGCACAGAGGCTTTCAGGTCGGTCTCAGCGAATGCATTTCCTGATTCACAATAACTCTACTCCGTGTTTTGCAGAAAAGTTTGCAGAAAACCGGCCTCCTCCGCTCACCGCTGCTCTACAGGGTTTTAATCAGCTTTATTGTTCTCATATTGAAATGAAATACAAAGAAGAGCCACACATAGGAATAGAACTGTAGAGCAGAAGCCATTCAAGCAGAAAAGCAATATATGCTAAATGAATCTATCTTGGTCTGTTGACACAGCGAGACATTTTTCACCGGCGGACAAAGACTCCTGCCAGATGGAAGAGCCTTTAATTTCATCTGAAGTCTATACTTCAGGATGGTAATGTCATTTTCTGAAGCACGCTGTTGAGACGAGCCGCGTTAGTAAATCCAGACCTGAGACTGAAACCCCAGCCCCCCACCCCCCCGCTGGTTTCACGAGCTGGTTTTCTGAATGAAAAGCCACATTTCCCACCAAAAATATTACACAAGTCCAAGCAGAACCCAAACAACACGGAAACATTTTAATGTGAATGTGAAGATATTTTTGGTGAAGTTTTTTTCTTATCGGGGATTAGAGGAGCACTTTATTTCCTTCAGGAAATTAAAGACTACGACAATGTAGACGAAGTGAAAATCCATCCAGAAAAGAACTGTTGAATCTTCTGTTGAGCTGAGATTCAAAAATATTTTTGTTTGACTTTAACTTAATTAGGTTTTATCCATGTTTTCCTGCTGTGACAGCCCCTTGAACAGTGAAACAGGGAAACAGTGACAGATCCTGAAATATCTGAACTCACTATTATATGGTGTGATACATTACTTCCACTATCAACATGTTTGCACAAAATACTCATTGGGAAATGCTCCAAAAATCGCACAATGGTGTTAAAACAGTGTATTTAAGAGACATCAGTGTTCTGGTTACCTGGAGGAAACATTATGTGTAACAGGTCGCTGTATTTATTCATATTAATTAATAGTTAATGATACCAATGTATGTGAAGGGAGCACTGGTGTGGACCCAGTGCTCTTTAAGAAGACTCAACTCATCACCACAGTGATTCACACACCAATTAATGATAGGTGAACTTTTATTGTCATCTTGTGACATATTTAAATATAGAAAGAAAAAAACAATGACAATGTAATAATTTATTAGAACTATGAATCATTTATTTTATATACTGAAAAACACACACAGGTAGATGTTATACATCTGTTATTATATACATTAGTGGTTGGAGATTGTCATTGAAGGGTTTGTTTTGGGGAATAGGAAAGGGGTGAGGGGTGGGAGAGAGAGGGGTGGGAGTGGAAGGTGGGCAGTGGGAGGAGGGGAGGAGTAGGTAGTGGGTTGGGTAAGAAGGTGTGAAGGAAAAAGGGTGAGTGGTTTCAGGGCAAACGTCCTATCATTCCTGTCATCTTTGGAGGTTGATCCGTCTCCTGGTTAAGGAGTTCATCTTAGTCCTCCATCTTCAAGCTGCTCGAACTTTCTGTCCATAACTCCTCTCCACGTTCTCCAGCTTGTTCTCCAAGTCACTGAGCTTGTGCAGGCAGTCTAGGTAAGACCTGGTAGAAGCTTGTCGTTTCCTGATTTCCTTTTTCACCAGCTCCTCCTTACATTTGACCTCCTCCTGGAGATTTTTCTGTTCACCTTTTAGATTGTCAACTTGCTTCTTTAGAGTCTTGTTTTCTTTTTCAATGGCCTCCACCTCCCTGCTGCTCACTCCCTCAGTCAGAGTCGTCTCCTTCCGCAGCTTCGCCGCCTGCATCTTTAACTGACTCTTGTTGACCTCCTTTTCTTTGACCGTGAGCGTGGCCGGGCAGTTAAGGTAGGGGGTGGTTTGAAGAAGCTTGTCCTTCTTCTTCAGCTCATCTTCAAGAATCCTCTGTCCGGTCTTGAGCAGGTCGACCTCCTCCTTCAGTGCCTGGTTTTCCTGGACGACCTCCACCTCCCTGCTTCGGCTTGTTTCAGGCTGAGCCGGCTCCTGGTGCAGACTGGCCTCCAAGGTCTCACACTTGGCCTGACACACAGTGAGGTCTTCCCTGATGTATATGTAGGCCCTGAAGCGACGACGTCGTTTCTTCTTCTCTTTTTGTAAGAGAACTTCTCCTACTTTCACCTGCTCCTGGAGCTGCTCGACCTGCTCCTTTAGAGATGAGTTGTCCTCTTTGAGAGCCTTAATCTGACTTATGGCTTGGAGGAGTTCGGCTCGGAAGCTCGCCACGATGTCTTGGTTTTGCATGGTCGACAAACGGAGCAGATCTACTTCCCGATGAAACACGACAGAAACGTGGACTCAAGTTCGTCTGAGGATCGTGGAGAGTTCACACTGCTTCTGCTCTTTTCAGGATTGTAGACACAGAATGACGTTTTCTGCACCTTTATAGATCCAGAGAGTGCAACTTTGATCTTTAACATTAACAAAGATCATAGTCACGTCCTTTGCTCCATTGATCCTTTGTTCATTCCTTTGATAAATTCAGGAACAGAAATACCTTTCCTTAAAACTGTTGAGGGTTAAGAACAAAGCATGTGATTTGTGAATAAGGGCTATACAAATAAAGTTTTATTGATTGATTGGTAATTTTTTTTGATTGATTGATTCCTGCTAATTTCAGTGTAAAAGACTTATTAATGGGAAAACTGAATATCATCTGAAAACCAGTATCAACTTTTAATTCTAACATGCGAGTCAAAACTCAGCCTCTTGAGGAAAGATCCAGTGCGTGAACCATAAATCCACCATGACCTTTTACTCATTCAGACTCACCTCACCTCACCTGGCTTCTTACAGCCTGAAAGCAGGGTTTAATAAGCACCTGACGGCTGCACACATTTACAACACCCCCGCCATATGGTGCATATTAAACAGAGCATTGCAACAACTTGTTCCGTCCTGTACGCCCTTCTTTTAAGGCCAAAAAAAGGTGCTTTGGTAGCCACTGCACCTTCCCATGTTCCATATGAAACAGCTGAATCTTTGCAGTGTGATTACTTTAATCCAGGAGCAGAATTCTGTGTGTGAATGCTGTGACGTGGTCCAGGCAGCACCCGCCTGGAGTATGCGTGATAACGGCAGTATTTTAATAATTTATATTTCCTTATGCAAAAAGTGAGGAGAATTAAACGTTCAGCTCAGCCTTGATGAGTCTCTCTGGAAATAAAATGCACTTCCGACTGGTTGAATGGGAGATTGATCTGATCTTTGTGGACTC
This sequence comes from Pleuronectes platessa, assembly GCF_947347685.1. Lineage (NCBI taxonomy): Eukaryota > Metazoa > Chordata > Actinopteri > Pleuronectiformes > Pleuronectidae > Pleuronectes > Pleuronectes platessa. Next base: position 10,337,070 of record NC_070627.1, on the reverse strand, counting down.
GTCTGCTCTTTTCTTTACTATGAAAAGCAGTAAATTGAGGATTTCTGAACCAGAAGATCTGCCCATATTCCTGGAAAATCACCCTGGGTTGTATCCAGTGTTCAGAAAAAGTCTCCCATTCATTGTCAGTGGAACGGCTCCAAAACATTTTTTTCAGAGATTAAAATGTTCTCGTTTCTGGCTCCCGCAGAGATTTAAACTTCATGTTCATAAGACTGAACTGTTTCTGCTCAGTTTGACATTCGTAGCTCAAATTTATTTGAATCTGTTGTGCTTTATCCTGGTAAAATCAATTACATTTTATACAAATGTGTTGCCTTTGCACCATTACAAAGTAAGTTCTTTCCCTTGTTTCCTAAAGATAACTGGGAAAACACCTGGCAGGCATTGAGCTCCTCTTCTTGTTTCGGTGTTTGTGTCTGATGTCTCTTTAAGGCCGACTGTGGTTTAAACCCACTCACCTCAGTGATGGAGAGAGGTGGCCACCCCTCTCCCACGCTAACGCTGGCATTTCCTCTGCTGTTTCCTCTGCCCCCAAACACTCAGGTCGACAACACATAAAAAAACCACAGGCCTGGAAAATGTATCAGGAAGATCTGCCTCCGTCTCTGCTCGGCTGTTCTGTGCTTTGTATCTCTTCAGTAATATGCCAGACGTACTCTGTGCAGGCACTGGGACTGATAGGGATAAAGCTTACTGGTAAATATGTATGAAATGAAATGAGAGATAAAGACCAAGTCTGTGTGGTTCAAGAGAGGACGTAAAAAGCTTCTCTGGTTTTAAACCTCACTCTGAGGTTTATTAATAAGGAGCGACCAGAAGATCTCCGGCTCCGCTTGTGCTCGTGTCGGGTTATTTGAGGAGAAATGTGATCATTAAAATCGTACAATCTACTCCAACACACACAGAATCCGAATCTCAATTTTTTTTTGAGATTCTTCGAGCTCAGATAAGAAAATAAAGAGTGGCTGTAATCGAATCATTCCTATCAATTTCCCTTTCCAGGAACTCAAACGTCAATACAAATTCATAATCTTTCATTAATCTTGAAGAAAGGATGTGCAGATTTCCTTTTTTATTTCATTACGTCCGCCGAGGAGGTTTTTACCCTTGTCTGTTTATTTGTTGGTTCATTTGTGAGCAAGATAAAACAAAAACTCTGAAACGAATTTTCACAAAACTCGGTGGAGGGATGCATTGTGGGTCAGGGAAGGAGCCATTCGTTTTTTGTGCATATCTGAATCAAGGAGCGTAACCCGAGATTTTTTTCCCCAGAACAATTGTTGAATGGTATTTATGAGCTTGAATTTGGATCTAGTGAATTGAAATGTGGTCTCATAAGGGGACTGTTGGTGGAACTATGCACTGTCTGCTTGTCTTTCTAGATTTATTCAAGATTATATTATTACACTCAGATTTGTACAGGGATGTTTCAGGCAAAACAATAGTTTTACGTGTGCATGTGCGTTTTGGTATAAATTAACCAGAGGCAGCTAACATCATGGACCTGATGCTTTCATTCTGGACAAATGTGATGGAAGAACAGAACGCTCTCTCTCAAAGACAGCTGCTGAAACAGCATGAAACATCTGGGATGAGATCATGGGGTGAACTGGTGCAGCGCTCACGGTTTCACACCAGTGGAAAGAAAAGCCAGTGTCATCGCTGGTGTCTGCAGTGGAAGTGTGCAAACATTGGGGGCCATGAATTTTTCAGGAATCTTGAGATTGTCCAGGTGTGGCAGCGAGTGGATAGGTTGAATATGGTGTGTGTGTGTGTGTGTGTGTGTGTGTGTGTGTGTATGTGTGTGTGTGTGTCTGTGTGTGTGTGTGTGTGTGTGTGTGTGTATTGTGAACACGTGCTAACACTGAGAATCCTGAGCCACAGACGTCTCTCGGCAAAATTCATTATTCAAGACCAAACTGGAAAGATGTAAAGAGATAGAGAGACTAACATAACACACAGGAATGAAAGAGAGAGAGAGAACGGACATCTGGATGAAATGACACGAAACCATACAAACTGTGAGGTAATATTTTCTTAATTAAAAAATGTAACATATCAAGGAAATTGTTTTTCGTCAGAAGGGTTTGATAACGTCATCTTTGGAATCATTGACAATTTCTGCACCAATAGATAAAAACAAAAACTTTGTGTGTAAGCCAGATTACACAAGAACCATGAGATGAATCACCAGGAACAACAGGATGTTTTTTCACTCTCTGAAACATTATGAGATCTTTTTTCAACACTTATAATTCATGGATTTTGATGGAAATAAATTTAGGCATATTTAGGGACCTGATATCTGAGAGTGTGCAATTGGGCGCAGCTTCTTCTCTTCCTAAAAATCTCTTTTGACTGGGCTCTGATCTGGATCAGGGTTTGAACGTTAGACCTGTCGACCGGAAATCCCGGTGCCGCTGCTGCTCCGAGTTTGGATCGGCTCCTGGAAACACATTTGACTGGTTCTCAGTCCAAGTGATGATTTAATAAATCACTGAACCAACAACAGAAAAGCTTAAATCTGTTCAACTCTTTATTTGAACGTTGAAATCGTATTCTTTTAAAAGATATGTGTAATCCTCACCCTGCCTACTGTAATAACCTGCAGAGCAAACACACTGTACCTGCGTATGGTCAGATTGTAAAAGCACCAATGTGAGTCATCGTGTGTTAACTCTCTTACACACACACCCTCACACAAAGCCTTCATCCTAGCCCCATTATATCACTATGACAGCTAACAGGCGGGGGCCATAAAGGTAGATGGTCAAAGGTGGTCAAATAACACTAATGATCTGTTGTATCTCCTGAGGAGTTTCTGCCTTCGTGTTCCGTTTCAGCTCAGCTTGTTCCCGACAAAGAGGAGTTGACTCACACAACCTCAACACATTATGAAAGCAGTGTTGAACTATAGAAATGACCACATAACTACTTCCGCTTCAGATTTACAGTAAAACATCAAACTGCCAAGGTTTAGGTGCGTCACATCTGGACTGTACGCAAGTCAAAACTGACTTCTTCAAATGACTAGAAATCGCTCAAACAACTCACAACTGAGAATATGGAACTTTGGCTACTGACTTAGACGTATAGTTAAACTGACATTTGGATCATCAAATTTGATTTGAGTAGCCCACACTCACAATTCACCATCTGTCTGCAGCTCCACATGGTTCAACATCCTCCAAGCTCAACGTTTTTTCTGCACTCGCAACCACAAACACCTTGTGTTATTTCCTGTTTTCGAGACATCACTATGACATTGTTGTGCAATACAAGTTTTGCCCCAGAAATGAGCAAATCGAACAGAAGCATAGCATAGTGAGCTACGGCCTCTCGCCTTCAGCCGCCAGCTCAGATTTCCGGTTGGAGGCCGCTTTAAATGGCGGGGGTGTGAGTAGGACACAGGTGGGGTAGAGGTGAGCCGTGGTTGTGCGAAGGGTGCGGGCGCTCTCGACTTATCGCCACGTTTGTTTTACGGGGTTGGCCGGTTGTAAAGTAGGTCATCAATTTGAAACCATCAGCACAGTCACACCCCTCGGAGCGTGTGCGAGCCGGTTTCATTTGTGTTACCTGAGCAGTGGCTCTGCAGCCATGTGGGATTCAAGAACTGACCTTGGAGCAGCTGACACTGAACCGTCATGCTCCACTGTGTGTTCTCAGAACTGAAGATATATTTAGTGAATCAAAATGACAAATTACAGATGTGTTTAGAATGAAGTTTCTTTTCTGAGACGCATGTGAACAAAGTTAGGTTTCGCTCCACAGATATAAACCCACGGATCTAATGTAATACAAACAGAAGAAGCTTTTAAGATGAGCTGCGGTTTCTTTTCTCGGATTGCCGTTCAACTTGGTCAACAAGATTAAAACCCTTTTTCTTGTTGTATCATCTTACACCAGAGGGGGGGAAAAAAAGGAAAAGAAAGCTCACTCCCTCCATCCATTCACTCCCATTGGGATCGAATGGAAAAGCTGGTTTTGGAGCAGAAGCCGAGGCGTGGGTTGGAGGAGCAGAGCGCCAAACCTCAGCCACTGCCGACAACCACGGCGCAGTCTCAGAGGGGGGAGGCGATGAGACGACAGAATGGAGGGGAGACGAGGGGTGAAGCAGGAAATGAGGCACGGGGGAGTTTTGCCAAAATCCAGCGGTGGACAGAGGCTCAAACACAAACCTGTCAAGACTTTGTGTAAAGTCAAACACATGTACAGGATCATGTAAATGCGACTCATCATTTAAATTGTTATATATTTATTTCATCATCCTGTAATATCTAGTGAAAGACAAATGATAGACAACACAATGTAAACACCACATTTGGGTTTCTGTCTTTAAATGGTTTTAGCAGTGGAGGCTGTTCACATAAAGATATAAAGATCTTTTGTGATTTGCCTTAAACAGAGAGGAAGCTTTTCCGAATCCTTACATCTAACTCCCAGCACATTGTTTTTTAATTATCAGTATGTGAGGTATCCAGCTGGTCATCACCACCTTTCCTCGTTCAGCCCGACACGAGAAATCAGTGTGAGGACCATAGGCTGTGAATTAAGATGGACGACATGTCTGCTCCCCAAGTGAAGCCAAATTGTCTAAAAGTAAAAGGTCACTTTTTAAGTTAAATCACACAGACTTTTCTAGACAGTTATCTCAATTGGTCGAGAGCGTGAATCAGCAGAACTTTGCTGACGCGGCTCCACCCCCATCAATACTACACAGCGTACATGAAAGGTTTGGGACTCCCTGGTCTGAAGCACAGCCACACTCACGGAACAGTCTTTGATGTTTGAAGCAGCCTCACTCTGGTTTTCTTCTTATCTCGAATGTTTTGACGTAAAAAGGTTTCGGGAATTGCTGCAAAATTTGCCTAGAAAATGGCGACATGATGACAGTGCTTAAAAGTGGCGAGTATCAGTGTCATGTTTGGATGTTTGCAATTACCACATGAATACATCTGACCTTTTTTGAAACAACACACCTGCATGTTGGTCAAACGTCTCGTGGTGTCTCTGGAGCTGTGTTAGTTGGCTCATGTTGCTTCGAGGACTCACAAATAAAACACACATCTACGCAACAGTGTCTGACTTTGCGATGACTCACTGGAAACTCTTGTACATCCCAGCCTATAGTTTCCGAAACACTGTGTTTTTCTGTCCTACGTTCCTCAAAAAGCTGTTCCGTGTAGTCTGTGTCCTCACACTGCCTCTGATTTACTTCCAAATACAACACAAAGTCCCTAAAAGTGCTTTCACCACGCTGATGAAGTGATCATTGCAGTGTTTAGGTCAGCAGAGGGAGTTTATAACGCAGGCTGGTACAACTTGTACTTCTAAGAATACACACTGGCAGTGCATGTTTTGTGAAAACTGCTTGTTTTTCGGGTCCGGTGAAACCATGTGTGTGGATGTGTAACCTCCACCTGCTGCACCAGGGCACAGCAGCGACTGGGTATCATCTCCATCTCATAAATCTGACAGATTATGACGAAATGTTTGAGGAAACAAAAAGCCAAGACGAGCCAGAGAGTACAAAGGCCTGACACACTGAACCAGTAAAATACTAAAACACACACACACACACACACACACTGCAACCACAGCACACCAGGAAAAACATATCCAGATGTTCTCCGCATAGGATTAGTAACCCACTCCCTCCCACACACCCACACACTCACAGGCACATGTGCACACACACACACTTGTGGGCCACACATGGGCTACATATTACAGAGGCCCGCTCTCCGACTTCTCTTTTCTTTCTTTGTCATGATCACAACGGCACACACACTTACACAGCTATACATGTGAGGACAGAACCCTCACGTGGAAATCACCGAGCCCAGCCATTAGCAGGACGCTCTGTCGGAGGCCAGTTTAAGACGAATGATTCACGACGTTTGAGTGACAGTGTGAAAGTTTAACGGTGCAGAAAACACAATACGTATAAATACGTTTTCCTTGAGAGAAAGTGTAAAAGTATTGATGTCAAAATATTCTATAGGTACCAAAAGTAAGAGTTTTGATAATGCAGAACCCTTCAGGATGATATGAGATGCTTTCCTTCACTAATTATAGGTGATGTATTGTAGTGTGAACATTAAATAGGAAGTTGTAGCCGGGGATAAATGTAAGTATTTCATCGTATTAATATTTACATACAGTTTCCAATAGACTGTATGTAATGGAGTAGAAGTATGACGTAGAAACATAGTTACTATATGTAGTTAGTTGTGAACTTCTTGATAAAAGGTAGTCATATCTGCCACTGACTGATTATCCAGAATTAAACTGAACCAAACATAAGCCTAAGATTAACCCTTAAGTTGAACACATGCACACACACACACGCACACCCCTCCTCTCCTCCACTAGAGCTCCTGGCAGGCTGTCTGGTTGAGGCCCATAGTAAAGGGAACTGTTTTTCTCTGGCATGAGTGTCTGTCTGTGTGTGTGTGTGTGTGTGTGTGTGTGTGTGTGTGTGTATATGTGTGTGTGTGTGTATATATGTGTGTGTGTGTGTGTGTGTGTGTGTGTGTGTGTGTGTGTATATATGTGTGAATGTGGGTCCATGGGCCCCAGACAGGAAGGAAGAGCGTGGGCCCGGCCGTACAGCTCCAGAATTCCGGTTTTGTTTTTCTTCTTTTTCCATCAGTGCGGAGCCTGAGCCGGGTCTTAAAGAAACAGTCATTAATACCCCCCCCCCCCCCCCCCTCTTAATGACGCCACGCTGTTCTGTGAGTCCTCTGCACTAGGCCTCAGTGTGACTCATTACTTGAGTATGTAAAGATAGAACCACTTTGCCCAATAAAAGAAAAACTCAAATGAATGTGTAGCTCTTTCATGGCTCAAAATGTTTCTGCTCCTCGAGAAAATCCCAGTGAGCGTCTGAGCGCAGCCTCGGGTTCATTTTCATTGAAGATTCTAAAAATAAGAGTTACTGATCCAGCATCAGTGGTCAGGTTGCGTAAATTACTCAGGGGGTGAAACATGAGGGTTTTGAACAGGAGCGGGAGCCGGAGGATTTCGCTGACGCCCCCACGCTTCTGTAACAAACCCGTCAGGATCTGGCAGAGAACGGCTTGAAGCTGACTGGCTGTGAACGATGGATGACACAGCTCTTCCCCCCCCCCCCCCCCCGCCCCCCAGCCGGGGACAATGTAGAGGTTTCTCGGGTAACCGCCTGGGCTCTGTGGACCAATCAGAGTGGAAACGGGTCTCTTAAAATTAAAGGGTGACCTCATTGTTTTTGGCAGCGATTATGAAAATAAACCAACTTTCACCAGATACGCAGACAAACCCCAGTGTTGTGGAAGAGGAATAGTTCTATCAACCAATTTCAAGTCAGAGACATTTATTAAAAAGGACACAATAACTTACTGTGAGCGTATAAAAGTTGAAAGACTCTTATCTACCAGACTGCACTTATTACAATAAGGAGTTTACAGTGTAAAACAAATCCAACTTGTAGCCAATGCAAAAAGCACCATTACACAAATTTCAAGTATATGACTGATATTGTACATAATAATTTCCCTGTCAACAAATCATAAGAGATCAAAACCAAGAATGACTTTGATAATCAGCACGTTCTGACTCCCCACCTCGTCTGTGCCCTCAGCCCGGGTCGCTCCTACTGACACACTTGTCACAAATACATATATAGGGTCTTCTTTATATTCTTTTACATATAACACTACTAAACAAACGTTATTCAAAGTAAAGTTTATTTCAAAATATAAATTTTGGATGCAGCGATTCAAACTTGTCTTTATTGATTGCGGTCTGTCAAATCAGAAATGAGCACATATCCTAAAAATTTTTCACTTTTCCAGAATTTTAAATGTTTTCCATAAAATCTACATTTCCATGTAATGTACAATGAGGCCAGGGATATCACTAAAACCCATATACTGGCTTGAGGTGAAGAAAAACTGCTGGAAATACAATATTTAAAATGACACAGACAATGTGGATTAAATATGTGGAACAAATGGAATCTGTTGATCCCTGGTATTGACCGGTGCAGATTTATGACTCACAATAAACTACAGTTCCCCTGTAATGTAGGAACGTGCCATTAATGGTGCGGAGTGCTTTTAATTGTTTTTGTGGAGCTGACTGATACATCAGGATTTGGCTCAAATGAAATGTTGGTTTTGGTCTCTGAGATTTGTTGACGATAAGAAAAATAAAGAACATCAGCAGCTCAATCCTTCAAAATCTGCCTGAAAGTTACCATCGGACAGAGAAGTTTCAAAGTAAAGGCCCCGTGTTGACTGCAGTGATGCTTTACTAAGTCTGAAACTGTGGGTACTTTTGGAAAAAAACTATCTGCAGGCAACAAAGTGAACAAGGTCAATATCAGGCGGATTAAAAAAAAAGCTTTGAGTTTCTGTCGGCAATTTAAAATCAATGTATTGGCCTGAGTGCAAATAAATCATTTAGCTAGTGTCGTCCTGTGCCAGCCTGCGCACACACACACACACACACACACACACAAACACACACACACACACAGAAAAACAAGCATGTACAGTGCATAGGCAAGTAACAAAGTCTCTTGCGTGTGTCTACACTTTTGTACAGGCAGCCATTGTATATACACACACAGACACACGCACACACACACCCACGGTGACTGGTAGCAGCAGGTCCTTCGTCAGCAGAAAAGGGGACTGCACTCTCAGCACTGTTGCAGAGGAACAACTTCTCTAATATTCACCTCCTTCACTCCTGATATCTCTTAGCAAAATAACCACACACAGTAAATCAGCAGTCGGGCTCGAGGTGCGTTTAAGGTCCGGTCAGTTGAACTGTTCACGACCAAGTCCTCTGCGCTGTCTGTGAACTTTTATCTCACATTTTTACTTTGATCTAACAACAATGATGTTAGTTTCTGTTTCGGGGGGAGGATGTGACCCCGTTTCCCCTCACGCCGCAGCTCAGCCTCGCCGTGATGCCGCCATCTTTAGACCTCCTCCTCCTCCCCCTGTCGTCTCTGGAGCTGCAGACTGATCTCCATCTGATTCTCCAAACACTCCTTGAGCTTGTCCTCAGTCAGCGTCAGCCGCTGCTCCAAGATTGAAACCGTCTGGATGAGGAAAAGGGGGGGGGGAGAGAGGAGCGACGATTGAGGAGAGGAACAAGACGAAAAGAGAGAGAGAGGGAGAAGGGGGAAGGAAGGAGATGGATGAGAGAGACAGAGCATGTTAGAGAGGGCTGCACAGCATCAGCCTGACAGTAATGACTACATAATGGCCGCGTTTGTGTGTGTGAAAGAGGCAGTTAGTGTGTGTTCGGGACAGATGTTGTGCGTGCAACACAATCCAGCTGATTATCGTGGCGAGATCTGCTGCCTGAGCCGAACACAGCAGAGTCTCTGTGTCTGGCACGCACCCTCTCTTGTTCTCCTTGTTCTCTCGCTCTCACACAGTTGCATAAACACACTTACGCTCACAAAGAGCACAAGAAAGTCACTTTCCGACACACAGGACCGGCGTGTGTGGGTAGTGCGATCACAGAGCGACATACTTTTCCTCTCAGCATCCTCACACAGTGCAGCGTTTGTTATGTCACTTGTACATTTGAGCAGCCGTGTCATCTCTGCCTGTTCATCAGACGAGCCTCCAGGTGGAATCTTCACTGTCTGAATGAGCCGATCACCGAGGACAGAGCCGTCTGTTCAGAGGACCACTACATGAGCCTTTTATCACCGGATACAAGCAGGAGGATTGAGAACGTTAATTGTACTGCCAGCATAATGGTCTTAAGAAGGATATTTTATTTACAAATCCTTAGCAGCAATAGAAGCCATGTGAGCGGACTGACTTATCACCAGCAGCGGTTCTTCATCATGAAACGGAAGCATGCAGAATGATTCTGTGATTAAACAGTTAATGAACAGCAACACTTTATAGAGTTAGATGTAGGCTTGTATTTATAATTATGAGGCTAAAATAATACACAAGGACATGGGTCTAAAGCAGTGACAGTAAATACACAAGGACAACATGACAGCTCCCAAAAGTGGAGCCCAAACATCTTGACCTGCCCCTGGTGGCAGACGGCTGCAACGCGGCTGAATAAACACGCCTGGAACTTTGAAGACGCTGTTTTGACAGTCCAGAAATAAATCAATTATGTTTGTGTAGCATTTGTTTATTTCACGTGTCTGTTAGGTGATGACTGGTCCATTGATAACTAGTTAACATTACTTGTGTAACGCTGCTATCAGAGACTATCCGCACCTTCTCCAGAGGAGGGAAAAGTGTGAACCTGAGAGCCTCTGGATTATCTGCGGTATTTCTCACCCAGTCCACCATGTAGCAGAAAGTGGGGAGAATCCGATGTGAGGACACAGCAGGAGTTGGCCACTGGATTGGTTGATATTGCTTCTAACACGCGACAGATGCAAAAATGAAAAATCTGAATTAATACGCAACGTCCTGCCTCTGCCTGCTGCACCCGGATGCTCCACCTCTCGCCTGAATAATGCGTAGACTTTGTTGATGTTGTGAACGCATCTGTGATAAAAGCAAACTGTGGGTCATGTCTGAAAACGGCTTTGGGCCCAAATATCTCCAACGCGTCAGGGAACTGATGAAAGTTGCACCTCCTGGCAGTTTCCAATAGTTTTATTAACCAGAGAGAATATCTCCACACCAGAGCATCCTCAGGGATAGGAGAGTCATTTAAATGAGTCTTCTTCTGCAGACACTTAAGTGGCAACAGCTCCCTCTGCATCTCTGACATAATTGCTTAATATTGAGCTAATATTGCGTCGTGACAAACACAGCTCCAGCTCGTGAGCAGTTTCAGATAGTTTGTATTCGCAAAATATATTTTGTTTACAACTGGAACTACCAAAAGGTAAAAAAATATCAACCAAGGACGGATGTACTCTCTGGATTGGCCTGTAGTATTTATGTCCCACCTCACTTATAAATGAAGGTTTAAAACGTTTCAGCTTTCCATTGAATTTCCTGATGCCACTTAAAAATGTTACACTGTTTTAAAATGTTATAAAACTACTGTAATTCAACAGTTTGTCTCTGTTTGTTTTGTTTCCTCTCTTTTACCAATTACATATGTTTACGTAAAGCACTTTGAATTGCTGCTGTGTCTCAAATGTTCTTTATAAATAAACTTGCCTTGTGTCAGTGAGTGTAATTTAGAATTTAGTTAGGGGGGGGGGGGCACTCAAAACAGGTCAATCTTAGGAGGGCTGTTTTAGACAGGGTAAAAAAGGGGGCTGTTTTAAATGATCCTTGTGGTATTTTGACCAAAATATGTTACAGACATTTCATTAAGACCCCAAGGAACAATTTGATATGTCAACTGTGGTAAAATGGGCATACGATGGGTCCTTTAAAACATAACCAGTCCTGTGCGGACTCACAAGTTTACCTCAGAAGTCATCGTCTCTCACAAGCTTTCAGGTCAACAATGGAAAATAACACATTTATAGCTTAATTCATCTCAACTACATGATGGGTAACTCAACACTATTACATGATATGCACGTCTAATAATATGATATGAGTAGGATCCTGTTTCCTTTCTATTCCAGGAACGTCTCTATTTATGATCAATTAATGGCCACTTGATACAACCAGGCCAGCGCTTATAATAATATCTACTGAAAAAATTCAAGTCAATATTCTATTTCTAAAGGTGTCTTGATATCCCGATTCAACGAACAGAAATCTAGATCAAGATCTTTTGCTTGATGAGGAGAAGAATGAAGTTCATGTTCACGTCCTCATGCCAAAGAAAAACACTTTCTTGGCAGGCCCCAAACTTCCGTAGTTTTGATCATTTGAAAAGAAAGAGCAAGGGACAAAGTCAAACACACAAGTGGAGCAAGAAAAGAAACTGTACAAGCCCTGGATATTCAGGTTAAAGGACTCAGTTGGTTATTTAAAGTATTTTGTCAATTCTTCAATTTCATCATAACATTTTTAACACAGATGTAATTTAGGTTTTGGACCAAATTCATTCATTCCAAAACCACTTGACCTATCCATCAACGTTTCATCATGTAAGATCCATGTGAATGGAGATCAAAAGTTATTATGTCACATGCAAGAAATGCTCTTTTCTATTCTATCTTCTATTTCTCTCATCAGTCCATCTTGTTATCTGTGTCCCTGTCTGTCTCACCCTGTTCACTCCTCTCTGTCTCGTTGTTATCACAGACATGTCTGAACAAACCATGAGCCCTCCACTCGATAGTAGACTCTTCCCATCCATCACGATGTGACACTCAACCAGCACACACACACACCGGCCTTGTGGGACACCGTGTTTGTGAGAGTCCACGAAAAAACTGAAATATCAAATAAACCACACAAGTTTAAAATAACTTGTGCTACAGGCAGTCGGATTTTGAAAGAGATTTTCCTACATCTAGAAAGAAATCTGCATTCACTTCATCCCTCCACAGATTATTCCTCAAATCTAGTAATCAGAAATGACTGTAAATCATTCAAACACGCGGCACTTCTACAAACATTGTAATCAAGAAGGAAGTGACGCCAATCTTCGAATCAGATAATCCCATAGTCCAACACACACATCGCACAACAATGAATTCAACAAAGTGTGAGCGACGGGTGTTTTCTTTTGAGCCACCGAGCCAGATAACATCTCCGGCTATTTCGTGCATCATGGGAAAGAAAGGTCTTATATTTCCTCTTTCTCTCCTTCTGTCGGCCTGTCTCCATTTTCTAGATCAATACTAGCCTGTTTGTCTTACCAACCTGATATGGCTCCCCAGTCCTCTGCTCAGCCAGCTATTGGGGTTGGTGTGTGTCTGATTCTGCACGTGTCCCCAGGCAACGGCAACATTATACGGGCCTATAGTTTTCATCTGGAGTAGAAACCAAACCTGTATGCTCCTAAAAATAGAGTGAGCTGTTTTTCTTTTCTCTCCAGAACACATTATACTCTCCATTGCCCCGAGCGGTACTGGCCTGTGTTACAAAGTCTCATAGCTTTGGTATGACCCTCCCTACAATAGCGGAATACGTCAGAGTGGCGCTGATGATGGGTGGCGATGTCAGTTCTTTCATATCTCACATCTAAAAGGTGACTTGAGTTATCCAGTTTCTTAAAATCATTAACACCTTTTAAACTTTCCATCCTTCAAAGAACATTTGATCGGCGAGCAGTTTCGTTTTTTGGGGGAAAAATATAGAAGCTGCACATCAATGTTTCTTTACTCTCTGCCACGTTCCTTGAACTTCCACATACAGATGTTCTATTAGGAAGATGAATTCAGGGGATTAGTCTGTATCTATCATATCTATCGTCACATTAACACGGTTGAAGCAGACAAGGCGGAGTTGCTGCTGCATAATTTGGCAGTTAGACGGCAAGGCTGTTTTCGAGGAGTGAATTCAAATGCAGCACTTTTGCTCTGCTACGGTTTCTCTCGTGAGCTATGTGAGAGAAAAGTCACAAACTCTACTTTAGTGAACTCGTGGCTCGTGGTATATGGAGGAAGAACGGGTGATACTGCACTTGAATTAGTAAATTAAACTGAGCAGAGCCATTCTTTATTTAATATTCTTCATAATTAAGGGTTGGGGTGTGAAAGAAGGGGGTACGTGTCCGGACTGCAGGCTCATATGTAAGAGCAATGAATAATAACATGAAGAAAAAAAAGGGGTATGGGCAGATGAGGCTTGGGGAGTTAGAGAAACGAAAAGAAGCTCACACAGCAAACTGTGGCTTCGGAAGACTGTTTGAACGCTGAATAATTCATCGCCTTACCTCTCAGTCTCCTCGACTATTAGGGTTACAAAGAGCCATAAAACTGAAAAATAATGCTGCGTAAAAGACGCATAAAAGGAGCAGGAATATAGTGCCGAAATAAATAACGTTCCTAAATCGGCCTAATCTCCAGAGGATGGGCAGCGGTAATTTAAGCCTCCATATTAGCCAGAAATTAGAGCACGAGTTGTAGCTGGAGTCTCGTCACACTTTGTGGTGCTTTAAAAACCTGCACGAGTGCATTATAAAGTCTGACAGATGCTTCTACAGGGTTGCATTTAAAGTAAGTGTTTTATGGAGTCTGTATTTTAGGGGATATAATACATCATGGGGTAAACTTTGCCTGGAAAGCTTAATAAAGCACAAAACAGTTTAAGATTCCACACAATTTAGGATTTGGATTTCAGAGCCAACTATGTGCTTCATCAAGCACTGTTTCTGAGGCACTGTGCTATATTACATAGCTATTAAAAATTCCAGTTGTCTGAATAAGTTGTTACATGCTGATTCCAATAGTATAATTCAAATCAAATGTGACTAACGGGGTCTAAACCACATTGTTTACAATAGGAACCGTTTTAATAACTGTTCTTCAACCGGTATGAAACAGATCAGATGCTCACAAGCTAGTGCTAAGGTGTCAGATCTATGCCTACTTTGTTATTTGCTGCATTTTTACAGATATTGATTTTTACAGGATTTTTACAGGATACAGTGCCTTGCATAAGTATTCACCCCCCTTGGACTTTTTCCCATTATGTACTGTTACTAACTGGAATTCAAATAGACTTAAATAAACTTTTTCCCGTTTGATCAACAAAACATGCATAGTACTTTGGAGGTGCAAAATAAATTTTATTGTGACACAAACAATAATGAGAACAAAAAAGTTGACATCTGTTGGGTGCATAAGTATTCACCCCCCTGTGTCAATACTTGGTAGAACCCCCTTTCGCTGCAATTACAGCTGCAAGTCTTTTGGGGTATGTCTCTACCAGCTTTGCACATCTAGAGATGGAAAGGTTTGTCCATTCTTCTTGGCAAAAAAGATGAAGCTCAGTCAGATTGGATGGAGACCGTCTGTGAACCGCAATCTTCAAGTCTTGCCATAGATTCTCTGTTGGATTGAGGTCTGGGCTTTGACTGGGCCATTTTAAGACATTAACATTCTTTAATCCAAACCATTCCTTTGTAGCTCTGGCTGTATGTTTAGGGTCATTGTCCTGCTGGAAGATGAACCTCCGCCCCAGTCTCAAGTCTTTTGCAGACTGCATCAGATTTTCTTCAAGGATTTCCCTGTATTTGGCTCCATCCATCTTTCCCTCTATTCTGACCAGTTTCCCTGTACCTGCTGAAGAGAAGCATCCCCACAGCATGATGCTACCACCACCATGTTTCACTGTTGGGATGGTGTGCTCAGGGTGATGGGCAGTGTTGGGTTTTCGCCACACATAGCGTTTTGCATTGAGGCCAAAAAGTTAAATTTTGGTCTCATCTGACCAGAGCACCTTCTTCCACATGTTTGCTGTGTCTCCCACATGGCTTCTGGCAAACTCCAAACGGGATTTTTTATGGATCCCTTTCAACAATGGCTTTCTTCTTGCCACTCTTCCATAAAGGCCAGATTTGTGGAGTAGACGACTAATAGTTGTCCTGTGGACAGATTCTCCCACCTCAGCTGTGGATCTCTGCAACTCCTCCAGAGTAACCCTGGGCCTCCTGGTTGCTTCTCTGATTAATTTTCTCCTTGTCCGACTCTTCAGTTTGGGTGGACGGCCTCCTCTTGGTAGGTTTGCGGTTGTGCCATATTCTTTCCATTTTCTTATGATGGATTTTATGGTGCTCAGAGAGATGTTCAAAGCTCTGGATATTTTTTTATAACCTAACCCTGCTTCATATTTCTCCACAACTTTATCCCTGACCTGTTTGGTGAGCTCCTTGGTCTTCATGATGCTGTTTGTTCAGTAATGATCTCCAACAAACTCTGAGTCCGTCACAGAACAGGTGTATTTATACTGAGATTAAATTGCAGACAGGTGGACCCTATTTACTAATTATGTGACTTGCAAATGTGACTTGTGAATGCAATTGGTCGCACCAGATCTTTGTTAGGGGTTTCACAGTAAAGGGGGTGAATACATATGCACTCAACACTTTTCAGATTTTTATTTGTAAATAATTGTGAAATCCATGTAATATTTCCCCCCACTTCCAAATAATGCACCATTTTGTGTTGGTCCATTACATAAACTCACGATGAAATAAATTTTAATCTGTGGTTATACCATGACAAAATGTAGAAAAGTCCAAAGGGGGTGAATACTTATGCAAGGCACTGTATATTTTCATGACCCTCACTTTAGACAGGTAGGGAATTAAAGGCCCCGTGGAGTATTCTAGAGTCCAGCACCAAAACTCTATCTAGACATAAAACCTTCTAAATAAACCTAGTAATGTGCAGTCGTTGCACACAGCGCGTGCACGAGTCAAACAGTTGTGAACTCATTCATTATCAAGAGATCAAAGATTAAACAACTCCCCAAGGTAACCTTTAAGATAGAGACTTTTATTTCATCTCTCAGTATTTCTATAGTATTTTTCTCTGATTATAATTTTTTCTCCCTTTTCATTTTATATGTCTATGGGTCCAATTTATCCAGCGGTGAAACAACCAGCGCCAGATGCACTCTAATTGTTTTCTTGTATAATTCCCCGACCTTGAAACACAATTTGCTCGTCTTTGAGTTTTTTCATGCCAATGTCAGCGTGCACAGTGAACAGGAGGGAGGAAAAGACACAAACAGACGCAAGGTGTGTTTCAATGAGGCAAGGCAAACTAAGTTCCCACTGAGAATAGATGTCTCCAGCACAGTGTTACTTTGTGGATCGTAGAGAGGTTTTACCAACAAGAGAAAAGACTTCGAGCAAATTTACAAAAACTAACAGAGAGAGAGAACGAATGACAGCCACAAAAGATATGACGCACAGGTATGACACAACTAAATGGGAAGTGCAGTGCTTTTTTAATGACAGCACTGCAGATAAACTATTGCTATCAGAAGTTTGCATAGTTATCTAACTGTTTTCTCAGGTTATTGACCCAACCTTAAAAAATATACCAAGGATGAATCTACCACTGAAAAATGAAACCTGTTAATCAAAGACTTGACGGTTCGAAACCAGATGCAGATTGTCCATCTGGGATCAGGGTTGGGGTACGTGGGTCTTGAAAGGCAGAGGATGGCACCACCACCCTGGGAGAGCTTAGTAAGTTGCCTGGCTGTCCAGGGCCAGAACTGAATGCTCCCACATGCTGGACTGCTGTTTCTCTGTATGCATCTCTGCAATGCCATATTTACTATCACTGTATATTATAGATGATGTATATTTATTATTTGCTGTGCCTGGGCAGAGTTATTTTACAGTAAGCATATGTCTTACTAAGTCCTCTACTGCTGTGGTGTTCATACTAAGAAAGAACACCAAGTAGTGAATGTGTATTGTTATAACTTTAAAGTGAGGTTTCAATTTTAAATGGACAAACAGCACACATAATTCAAAGAAATATGCAGATCCTCAGTTCAATAAAGAACAAAGATATGTGCAAGAAGCTGTTGGTATTTGGTGAGAACTGGATCATGGATGCTGCCCTGAGATTAGATGTCTAAGAACAGTTCCTGGCAAAACATCACACATCTTGTGATTCATTTTTCGGTCATTCTTTTAACAAGCTTAAACTTAATACTCGGGACAGAACATGCAGCAATTACATGATAATGATGCCCTCCCCCAGCTGGTATACAACTTTGAATTGACGTCAAAAATGTGGGTTTATGTGATTAAGTCAGGAATGGCCAGTGACTACAGCAAGTGTAAAAATAATCTGGCGATTCTTTCATGGCTTTTAATCATCTGCACAAAGTGTTGAGTTTCATTTACCACATCTGAACCCAAGCAAGGAGACCAGAAAAATATGAAATGATATCTATGAAATAAGGAACACCTTGCACTGAGCTAATATAGCAGATAGGTTGGGAAAATAAAAATCCTACTGAATTGATTGATTAATAAAAGTTGCCAATAATTTAACTGCATATTCTGGAGAGATCCGTCAGCTAAATGCCTGAGGTGTGATTTCAGTTTGTTAAGAGCAGAGCTTCGAATGTTTCAATGTTAAGATGCTTTCAACAGGTCACTCCTCTCCCCCCCCCCACAAATTGATATCCATACATACAAAAATTGAAGAAACAGATTTTCTTCTATTGTTTTTTATGTTCTTATTCGTCCTGCAGACTCTGGTTTGATCTGCCTTCCAATTGAGTCTGGACATCAGCAGCCACAAGAGCACTCACACTGCGAGTATAGAACACACAGCCTGCATGATGTGTGTGTGTGTGTGTGTGTGTGTGTGTGTGTGTGTGTGTGTGTGTTGGTGTGTAGTGAGAGAGTGTTTGTGTACATCTATTATGACATCCATGATGGATAAAAACAATAACAGTTTGTTCGGTCCCAAGTGTGTCAATATCCGATTTAGTGTTATTCGATTATATCATGATTAAGAATATAAAGTAAGATTAAAAAAAGATTAGAACGAGTCAATTCGATAGAATGTCAACTTGAATCATGAAATTAATATAGTTAGCAAATCTGCATGTTATTACAGGAAAGATACAATAAAATGATTTGGGATTCATCAAGAGAAGAAAAGTTCAAGACACGAAAAGTTGTACAAACAAATAATTGTACAATGATGTGGCGATAACCAAAGTAACCAGAGGACATTAGGTTAAGACACGTCCAGTAAATTGATGTCACGTAATAAAAGATTGAATGAAGTGTCTGTGCAATTTAGCATCACAATTAATACTTTGATGGACATTTTATATCCATGTTTACTACCATCTTTAGTAAGTTTTTCCCTATGAAATAAAGTAATGTATTATAAATGTGAAGTTTAGAATATAATAGTAGAGAGATACACACATGTCCATGACTTGTTGTCTCCGTCTCATGTAGTTCAAACAGCAGAGAAAAGGTGGTTCTGTTTTTAGTATTTTTGTGTCTCTGTATATCTGGCCCACAGGCTGAAAAGTAAAGGAAGCTTGTGTTCTTAACAGTGTGGGTGGGAGGCATAGGAACAGTACCGTGTATGCTGTTATAATTCCACTCACCTGAGTGAGAATATCAAGTTGACCTATGATGTGTTCCAGAGTGCTGGCTAGACCAGGGTGGACCCCTCCATCTGAGGCCTGGGACTGCTCTTGAACATGTGACGAATTCTGCGGTACACCCGGGGTCTGTGTCCGATGGGTGGAGGAAGAGGTGGGATCTCTGCTGGTGTGGGATTGAGCCGCTCTGTTGTGGATGCTGCTGCGACTGTTGCTCTGGGGATGGGCGGCAGTTTGGAAATCCTGTCTGTTAAAATCTTCGGACGGGTCAGAGGTCTGAAAACAGAGAGGATGAAAGGTTAAGAGCTGTTCAAATTCAGAAGGGGTCGGAAGTGTTTCACATACAATATGGTATCGATAAAAGAACATCTCAATTGGAAAGCAGTGTGTCATCAACATAGTTATTATCAAAAGTTTGACCACCCCTGGGCAAATTAACCTAGTTTGTGTTTTTTGGCTTTAATGTTCAATAAGTATAATACTGGAGAGGAAATGTCCAATTGTTTGTATGGAAAATGGCTATGACAATAAAACCAAAATAACTTTCACCAAATTATAATTGCAGTTGCTGTTGTCAGAAATTGCGGAATATTAACCATAAATATAAGACACAGTTGTTTTACACTTGAGAAGCTGGACCTGGTGCTGAATCGATTTCAAACCCTAATTTTCTATTTTCCTTCCATCAACAGATCGATTGACTTTTCAGCCCTATACCAACTATTCACTTTTCTTATAGAACCTAAAATGTGCCCAGTAAATGGAAACCAATCTAATTGCTTGGATGAATTGTGTTTCAGTGAAGGAGCTTGTTACTCTGATTTGAGAAAGTAAATGGAATCTAAAGGAGGCACCATTTTGAATCAGTCTCACACAAACACACACGCGTCACACACACGCGTCACACACACACACACACACACACACACACACACACACACACACACACACACACACACACACACACACACACACACACACACACACACACACACACACACACACACACACACACACACACACACACACACACACACACACACACACACACACTGTGCGTGTGTTGTGATTAATTCAATGAGACATAAACACATGAGCGTCAGTGACCACATCTCTGCATAGCCATGTCTAGTTGAGCTGTGAGCACACTCCTATGGGTTTTTTCATTTTTCTTAAGACCTCTGTTGTTGAAAAAGTGTGGTTGTTGAAAAGTGTGTGTGTCCATCCAATAACCATCAGCAGATGCCACAGACAATAAGTAATAAATACACAACAAAAGGGGCAGTAGTTCCCAGTAGCCACACACATTGTGCTGTGACATCTTTCTTGGTACATCATCGTACTTTTTCGTGATTTCTGGCAAAATAAGAAAATAAATAGAACATAATTTTCATGGAAATACATTTTACTAAACGTGGCAATCAGTGACTGAAACAATAATAATATACATGACCAGAAAAGTGTAAAACCGTAGCCTTTGGATATTGCATGAAAGTGACAAGGATTCAGATAGTATAAAGGTTGGTTGTAGAAAGGCAAACTCTGCCAGAATGTGTAATATGGGGAAAGGAGATGACAGGGCCAGAATCAATAGTATACTGGGGCAGAAAATGGCAGAACCTGAACTCATTGCCCTCAAATATGTTGCAGCCAAGTTGCAATCGGTTCTGCGCTCAATATTGTCTCAGTGCACGGTGCATGCCTAGACTGAGCAAACAGAGGTGTTGGCCCTAACTTTTCTAAGAGGAAAGAAATTGTCCAAACACTCAGCAAGAGGTTTTTTTGTCAAAATCAAAATGTATCCATGACATTGTGCACGTCAGTTTTTTGTGCAGCTGTCACTAAAGCCTCAGCTGTGTCACCAGACTCTAAAATCTGAGTATTTGATACACATCATCTTTGTACACAATCACAATTACAGCAATATAAATAATAGCACTTCACTCCTCACGGCCTATATTATGAATATTTTTCATGCTGAAACTGTTCATATTTTAGATATGTAATTTTTTTTGTAATAGAATAGATTTAGATTTAATGAGGAAATACCTCAGAAAATTCAATAAGTGCATTCAACAGGTGGAGTATATTAGAGAGAAGTACGGATGCCGTAATGTGACACCTGAATGTCCAAAACAACATGAGAGAAAACAATACAAAGTTACAAATTAACTAGAACTAGACTTGTATAATCACAAAACACTGTCGTTGGCTATTCCACAAGATTCAAAATATATAAATGAAAGACTATATTCAAATCAACCATACAATCAGCCATTGTGATGCAAAAGCTCTAGAATAGGCGCACTATATAACAAAGCATGGCACAACCAAAGTTGAGGATTTGTTTGAGGAAGTTCTTTTTTGGCTGAATCCAGCCATCCGTTGCAGCATCACTACCATCTGACCCCTCACCAATGATCGGTGTCTCACTTCCAGACATCACATTAGAGAGTTAACTTTTCTATGTTTTCAATAATTTTGTATGAGCCCTGAAGGATGTCATTAAAACTGAAATGGTCCTTGATAGAAAAAGGATTATCCACCTGATTCACACTGTTAGATTAAACATTCTCCACAAGTCAACCAGATTAGATGCTTTACAATCAAAATTAAATTTTATCATCATGACTAACTGTCTTCCAGATAAGTCATAAAAGTAATCATCCTAGCAGTCATCAGCAGTTATGCAGTAAAATACACTGACTATACCATTGCACGTCTAATTTGTCTTATTACATAGCGTCTTGGACAATGTGACAATAATAAAACAATATATATTGCTCTGCAAACTCAACACGTCCTGTCCTGTAGTAGTGTTACGTGGGGCCAGGGAAAACCCTGATATGCTTAAGTGTCCACACATGCTCAAGCAAACACAGCACACACTGTAACCACCCTCCTAATGAATCACCTGGAGTGGAAAAACCAACAGTGGAAAATTTCCTGAGGCCCAAATTAAACTCTTGGACTGACACAGCCGGCCGTCAATACATCCTGCAGGCTGCATGAAAAACCATTCGTCTAGCTACACACATTCACACGGAGAAGGACTCTGCGTGAGATGTTCAGAGAATTAAGCAGGAAAGTGAAGGGAAGTGAAATATGAAATTTCCCCTTATGTGCTTCAGCAGCTAATGTATTTATCAAGGTTTGTTCTGAGTACGAGGGAAGGTTGGTTGTATCTGAACCAGATTGAAGAGAAATTCACCTTAGACAATTCTTATGAAATAAAGACAATCAAGAATATTAAGCTAAAACAGGAATGACAATGATTATATTATAATAATATATTATATCCCTCTTATTACAGCAGCAGCAGGGTGATGTGCTAATAGTTGAAGGGCCAAGTTCAACCTCATGTAACATCTGCAAAGCAAAACATTTTCCTGATCCATCCTGAAACCCCAGAGGCGCCGAAAAACACAGGTGTAAATAATCAAATAATGGCTGAATTCCATTTAGCTGTTTCTGTTTATAGGTTTCCTGTGCCTTTTCTATGATAAACAGATCAAATGTCTGCAGTGGGTAATGCATTCATGCGTCTCTACAATTGACTAATATGGTTTTATGGAAGGAAAGAAAACTTGTATATAACATGTTTAATGTGTACAGAATCGAATAGCCTGTGTCTTTATCCGGATTATACAAAGAGCAGGAGAATCTAGTCTCTTTCTTTACAATCTATCAGTTTCCAAGAGTAAGATCTGGTTTAACATCAGTTTGGTCTGCCCCCCCCTCCCCCCTCAGGGTGTGTCTCTCCAGGTACTAGCAAGCCTGATTGAAGTCCACCTGTAAAGTCTGGTATTTGCTGCTGATTGGCTCCCCAGACTCCAAGCTGGCCAATCAACATACAGAGTCCTCAATATAAGGAGTGTGTTCATGGTTTCTCAATTTAATGGTGACACCCAACGAAACCCATCATTCCAGCCATATGACCCTTCAATCTCACTCACAGATTGTCTCTCACATACCCACATAGAAAAAAAGCCACCTTAAAATAAACATTGAGGAATTAACTATTGTTTATCCCGACCAATCTCTCCATAAAAATGTCAACATCAAAATAACCTTTTTGTTCTCTCACTCAAAGTCACAAAAATCTAGGTGCCAAGTTGAATCAGCAGCTATCTATCTCTGACTGTGTTGTTTCTATCTCCCAGTTGTACCAGTCCTTATATGACTCAGTAAACTCATCGGTACAGGTCATAGTTATCTCTCTTGTGCACTTCAGTTAGTGCACTGCTTTAGCTTGTCATACTGATTTAGCAATTAGTACTGGTAGAGTCTTTGGTGTAATAAGGATGAACAGGTGTCTGGTAATGACTTTAGTCTTTTTTTTTTTATTCTCTTTCTTCTTCTTCCCATCTTGATTTTTTTTCCATGGCTCTGTGTTCTTACTTGGCCCCCTCACGTGCTCACCCTGTTTTTCCGCTTTCACTACCTTTCACTCTTCCTCGCTGTTGCTCTCTCGCTCCACTAGACCATTAAGCCCTCTTTAACTCCATTTCTATCTTGTCTTCCACACTCCCTTGTCACACCCCCTGCCTTTTCCTCTCTTGCTCTTTCTTTCCCCTGCTGTCACGGATTCAGCTCCCACTGTTAGGACAATACCACCTGCCTTTCCATACCAGTACCATAGAGATGCAAACATGCACCACAAACACTATATCAGAAACTGCTGTTTACAGTCAAACGCAATCCACGATTGGTGTAATTGCTTCCACTGCGGTTCAGTCTTTAATTAAGGAAAGTGTCTGTTATGTAATGCGTCGTGGTGGAGGTATATGAGCTCCTGTAAATAAATAAAAAACATGTAAAGGAGTTAGAAGTTCACACAGCTACTGCAGTCTCCGAACCCCCTCCCCTCGCTCCAATCCACATCCTAAAGCTGAGCGGTGCAGTGCAGTGGTGTGTCTGCATGTGTGTGTGTGTGTGTGTGTGTGTGTGTGTGTGTGTGTGTGTGTGTGTGTGTGTGTGTGTGTGTTTAGAGCTGTGAAAGGATGCCTGCTACGAGCGTGCAGCTCGTCTGTCTGTACACGTGAGTGGGAGAAAGACCCAGATGTGAAGCTAGAGACAGGAAGGGAGGAGGGGATGCGGGATGGGGGCTGGAGGGCGGGGGGGTAGCTGGATTAGGGCGGATGTGATCAGAGAGCGCTGATCTGCCTGTCAGCAATGGTGGGCACTCATGCACATGTACACAAACACACACATATATGCCTATGTGTCTATTTTCACTCAATGAAACAGTGGCAAATAAAGATTTGCTCTCTCTCTTCTGTTGAGCAGGGAGAGCCTGACTGAACCACACATTTTCAGTCTCTAGGTACAAAGACCCCATTTTGAAGCTGGTTTATTGTGTTCATCAACATTTTGTGGTATAGTGCCCATCATCGCAACTTATTAGAGAGCTTCCAGGTATCTTAAGGGATCAGCACATCAATTTAGCTACTAATACATTCCCTGTAGATACGGTTCCGACAGGGCAGCAGACATGGGTGGCCTTTGCTTCTGTATGAATAGACACAGCATCACTGTCAATTTCTTCCTGGTGAAGTGAATTCTAGCCTAAGGCGGTGATGTGTAATAGTGGCTGTTCGGCATAGCGAGAGGGATTGGTGTTAACACCTAGGTCACATTACACAACCTAGAAAACAGAGAAAAGAGCCAAAGTCCTGCATCGGTACCACAAGTCTCGGGTATATATTATCTCATTTGTTTTAAGATTTCTGTTTGTATCATAGACTTAAATATCACTGTACTTCTTGAAAGAAAAATACAAGCACATGTATATGCAACATACTCCATGATTCTTAGCTGTGGTGGGAGCTGTAGTTATTGAAACCTGTTCTTGATAAATGGGAAAATATTATGAATAGAGAAGAGGTCATTCCATGCTCAATTTGTGGCCAGGTGTTATAAGTGGATGTACTTGGTCATTTCTCTATCGGTTTCGTAGACCGAGACCGAGAACTGCTTCAATTCAAAGCCCACAAGTAGTAGAGTCCAATATGACCGCAACTGTTCTTCTTCCTCTCAAATTAACAACGATACTTTGGGAGGTAACTTGTGGGAACTTGAGGTAACCATGTATCCCAAAATGCCTTTAAGCCAGAGCAAACGGTAGAAGGAAAGGGTTAGGGTCAGGTTTGGGGGGCATTTATCGCCAAACATGTTAATTTGTAATAACAGGGTTACAGAAAACAGAATAGGGTTACAGATTTCTGATATAAAGCTTGAGAGTAAACAAACCTTTAGTTTTGTGTGTGTCTTCAGTTAGGCAACATCAGGCTGGTATTCGGTTTAATGTGTGACAGCCGTGTCCCAAAACACTTTTCATGGTTTCATTTCGCCAAAGAACATCCTGTTAACTATATTCTACCTCTTTGAAAATAAGTCTTTTACAACAGCACATTAGAGCCACTTTTCCTATACCAGACTACCTCTCCTCTTTTTCCCCTCCACATAAATGCATAAAACCATTGAAAACTGTTTCTAAGACTGAAGGAAATGAACACGTTTATAAGAGCTGGTAGCATTTTTCTCAGGCAACACGTGTGTGTGTGAGATGTGTGTGTGACTTTATGAGAGATGAAAGGGGCTGTATTAATAATAAATTATGGATGGATAAATTATACATGAAAATACCAATCTAGGAAGCTGCCACTTCCACGTGCAGGTGCCAACATTATTTATCTGTGACAAGTTGCACCTTAAAATTTATAGAAGAGGATGAAGCAAATATCAATAACAACTTAGGTTGACAAGGTTGATGTGTAACTCAGTGTGTGCCTACAATCGGTCATTTTAGTAGATACAGTATTATGGAAACATTATGCCAGTAGTTCTCGTAGCAGTTCATGCTTCTTTTGGGTCTTAGTCAGGAAGCTGGAGCTATTATTGTTGTATCAATCATTAAACCATATGTTTTATGATGTTGTTGTTTCAGTTAAAGCTGAAGGATGTGTTTGGATACTGCCTGCCACTGAGTAAGAAAGGTTTCATGGTGACAGGAACATTAGTCACAGTAATGTTACACATTAAATCACACAACACACGGAAAAGGTCCACCGAAAGGAATGCTCTATGCAGAAATTTGATTAACTTCAAATGGCTATCGAATTGAAAACAAACACTTTGTGTACACGTGGCTTTTGCAGTGATTAATTCTCCACATTATGCATTCATAGCTCTGTGTGTCTGTTTTCCTCAAACCGTGCATTTGTCTTATCCACATGGAAGAAAAATGACATCATTATCATCACAGGCATGAGACTAAATTTCTTAAGCTATTGTGTACCTGCAAGTTTTCCTGCCTATCAAGATTGAAAAACAAATGGGATTTGACCGTTTTTGGTGCAATACACGTTACATGGTGGAATCCAGAGCGTCTATTTGAAGGTACTATAAGTAAGCGTGATACTTTTTAACTGTAGAAAGTGACAATAAGACTTTTAATATTTAAATAGTCTCTGTAATATTATGAAAAGTAAGTTTAACAAGTAACAGAGATGCACACTATACCAATAGTGATACAAGGAGCAACACAGTTTTTTGCTAATTTAAAATCGAAAAAAAAAACATGGCAATATTTCTCCATTATATCTCTGAGATTGTTTATAATTTCTTCTTACTTTGGTTTAACTGAAATGGAAAAGTGGAACGAGGTTAATTATACTGATGAAAACCTGTAATTTCAACGGAACAAATGTGACAGCTGCTGTAAAGAGAAAAATATTTTTATACGAAGTTGGCAAAATAAAATGTCTGATGTTTTTTTGTATGCTTTATTACTATCATGGTGTAGCTCAAAGACGAGAATCAGGAAGAGGAAGAGCAGCCACCAGAACCAGAGGAAGAAGCAGAGGAGCACATCTGGTTCAGCCTTTGCAAACAAGCAGGAACGCCCCCTGTTGCCAGTTTACAGGAATGGGGTTTTTGTGGCTTGGATCAATCAACTTTGTTTCCCCATTTTCAGAAGCATATTTCTCCTTTAATGTTACATTTTCCTTTTAACCTGTCTGAGTATGTTCTCATTTATAAACAGTAGTGGAGATATAAGGACTCTTGAGGACTATATTTCAACGGTGTAGCCTTGAATATGGCAGCAATTTAACAGCAATTTTACCTTTGGTAGTAACGTTGACTTTCTGGCAGGCTTTAAAGAATATTGATTGAATCTGAGTTGCCGAAAACATTAAATGCAATTATTTGGTACTTAGGGTAAAACCCGAGAACAAATATGAAGCATTTGTCTGGTCAATGCATATCTTTCAGAGAGCGGACGACGGCAGATGTAAAGTGCAGTTTTTTTTCCCATTAGTACTGACGGTTCAGACTGCTGTTAGGGTTCAGTGGGGTTTTTACAAGAACAGCAGTTCTCAGAATAAGAGAATAGGTCTCAAACATTGCATTCATCATCTCTCTTCACATGGTTCAGTTGCCCATTTGATAATAACCCTATTAGGCAAGGCTGTAATAAACGCTGTCAAGTGCAGGAGCTAATAAAATCCATTTACAATCCTGTATTAAAACAGCGCGAAAAAAGACAAGACCCACAGGGTCCACAGTTGGCTTTAAGAAATTAAGTAAATTTTAAGGAGATGCAAGAAATAATCACATAGCTGCTTCAACAAATGCTTGAAAAAAAATGATGACTGTCGAAAAATTCTGATTTGTCTGATCACTGGTTCAACTAAGGTTAAAACAAATGATTGAGTATTATCAAATTCTGTTTTCTGTGAGAAAAAGGTTGTTATTTCTCACTTAAGTGTCGATGTAACATTGTATTGCTCATATGCAGCTCCAGCAACCACAACAATCCATGAGTCTGACCAAGAGGAATTTTCCCTTTATAGTTGCTTTTCATCCACATCAATCAAATTAGGTTTTTGTTTATATATTGATTCGTTCTCTGCACCACTTACTCTGCTCTTTAGGATTTGCTGATAAGTCAGAAGTTTTCGAGGCGTAAACTAACCTGAAGGAGTTGAGAGAAATTAAGATTCAATGCCAGTTTAATGTCACACCATCGTACATTACTTGATTATGAGTCATTATGGGGCTTGTCTGGATCTCCGATAGAGTGATCAGGAAAGGCAGCGGTTGGACGCATACTTCCAACAGTGCGATCAATAACAGAAAGGAGAGACAGGATGAGTGTCTGCATGTGTTTGTGTGTGTGCGTGTGCATGAGGACCTTAGCTCTGCCCTTGCTGATGTAAGTAGAACTGTAGATGTCAAAGAGGTTGAAATTGAAACTTTTCCTTGAGGTTTCCCACTTAGCCTCTGAAACTCTGCGTGTTTGTTTGTAAATAGGTAAAGGTGACCTATGACAACATATGTGTGTGTGTGTATTTGTGTGTGTGTTTGTGTGTGTGTGTGTGTACATGCTTTTGAATTACTGATTGGAAAAAATATACTTAGTCGTGGCAAATCAAACCCTCAATTAAATCCTATCAGGTAAACAGTTCTCAGCGGCTGTGGATGGAATTAGCATGTTAGCGTAATGCATGCGTGTTGACAAGACAGCCGCCCCCAACACCTACAGTTCCCCATAGTGGCTGTAACCATGCCCATCTCAATCTGGCATTACATTCAGCTTGAAATTAAATAAACCCAAAGAAATGGTCTGAATCACAATGAATTGAATCACAAATATATTTTTTAAAACGTCTTTAACCCAGCCCATGCTTTTTGAAACTGTATGATCATTCAAATGTTCTTGTTTGAGAAGTTGCATTTTCTTTAATGGATCCACAGGAAGTTGCTGGACAGTAAATTAACTACTCTTTCTCCCTGGACACATTGACACAGCAGTGAGTGAAAGTACAGCCCCATAAAAGAAAACCAGAATGATGTTTGATTAAATTACTGCCAAGAAAAAGGAGGAGATGCTGCTCCGAAAATGGGCTTTGTAGTCCGGATGGCTTGATTTCCATCGGAACATATTTTTCAAGTTTAACTGACTTTGTCATTTATTAACCCACATAATATTATCCAAACCTCTTAGATGTCAAATGTAATAAACACAGTAGGATTAAGGATAGTGCAGTGTCACATGTACTACAGTGACATTAGGAATAAGAACAATATATTATTAAGTTGCAAATGCCGAAAAAGAGACGATCAGATGAGATTGTAAACGACAGTAAATCAATCAATTTATAAATAAATAAATATAAGGAGTAACTTAGCATCAGTAACGAGTACTTAAAGTCTGTGGTCACATGGATGAAATAAAACTTCCCCCGTATCAAAGCGTAGAGATCGGAATAAATTAGGTATGTTATTCGCTCTGCATGTGAGATAAGAATGAGGCTTTAAGCTACACTGCAAATAAAGGAAATGCAATAAGGAAATAAGTCAGCATCACTGGCAGCTTGAAGTACTGAGGGGCATCTGTGCATGTGTCTCTTTATGTTTGTTTTTCAGCCAAGTTGGCACACATGCATGAAAATATGTGTACATGATGATTCAATTAGTCTTTCTGGTGCTTAAGTGAGCACTTTCATTTTTCAAGTGATCTGTGGGTGTACATGTGTTTGAACATACAAACTAAACCAAACAACTAAGTGACCCTCACAAAACAATTTAAAGTCTTCACTGAGATTTATTTCGAGCCGCCTTCAAAGTAAAATAAAGTCAAGTTAACATTTTGGCCGCACTATAAGTAACTCCAAGACACAGTTTATATAAATCATCAGTGTGTTGGTGGTTGGAATTGTAGTGACATACTCAAGTGTCTGATCTAAACTGGTCTTAGAACAGCTGCATTTATGGAACTCCTTGGCCTAGAAATCAGAAGGTTCAACATTTACAACTTTGGAAACAACTAAATCAATATGTGAGACAGTATGTTTTTAAAAGCAACTTCCTGGTCTCTCAGAACTCGTTCTAAAAGACATGATGTCTGACCGCATCAGAAATCCAGTTTTTATGAAAACAGCCTCCTAGAGAGGGTAGAGATGCTATATCTCTTGAAAGCAGGAATAAAAGGCACAAAGTTTCAGATTGTTGCATTTGGTTGTTCACATGTGGCACAAATAGCTGTGGAGCAAATGAAAAAGTTAAATCCTTTGCTGCTATTTCACATTCCCACAGATAACCAGTCACTAACTGAAGCGGATTGTCTGTAGTTGAAAGTCACAGAAATAGTCAGACACAGAACCCCTGTACCTGATGATGGAGAGGTGTGGAGGAGATGGCTTCAAAGCTATCTGAGTAGAAAGTCTGCATAAGAGGAACACAACAATCTACAGTGTGTACTGTATCGTCACTGTCCGGGTATCCAATGAAGTACAACTGGTTAAAACATTAACATTCCCTGATTCACATCAAAATCTGCCAAAACCTAATTTTTACATTGGTAAATAATCAAGCTGAATTAAACATACAAACTGTATGTATGGCCAGATAAACTCTACATAGAGTGAATTCAAATAATTAACTGAGGACATTTGTAATGTGATAACAAATGGCTGAGGTATGTTAGGGAAAGGAATGGATGTGTGTTATTTGACTGGTGTGTGTGGACATCGGGGCTAAACAAATTAAATGTATTCATGTAAAAGATCAAGAGGGATAATATGCTGGATCCAAATCAAAGTAGACCTGCGGTCAGTTCATGGTGTTTGACTCCAGCTGTCTAGACTCACCTGGCTGCGGAGCACATGTGGACGCATGCTAAAGTCGGGCTGAGCCGTGGAGCTGGCTGGAGGTGCCTGAATGCTGGACGTAGTTTTATGTTGTAGCCTGACGGTGTCACCACAGTCGCTGCTGTCGAAGTTGCTCTTCCACACCATTACCTGTTGGGCGAATAGCGTTATGAGGAAGGCACAGGATCTACGGCTACCAAGACACAAGCAGGCAAAGAACTCTGGGAATATGAAGATCGACATTTTAAGATCAGTTGGAAAAAAAGTCATTAATTGGTCATTAACCTGTTCGTCAGAGCCTCCAGAGGCAAAGCACTCCCCTGTCCTGGAGAAAGCCACACTGGTCACGGGACCCTGAAGTGAGGGCAAGAGAAACAAAGAGAAGTAGAACGGAGGTGAAAAATTGAATTATGCTCCAGTTACGCATTATCTTTCTTACCCTGAAACTAAATGTTCAAATTGAAGACAAAAAGCAATCTCACTGACGCAATGTCTGCAGATTCAGAACAATGTCAAGCAGAGCGTAAGGAACAAAAGCACAAGCATGAAGCTCATTTGTCCCACGCCAGTACAAAGTCTCAGGCTGAGGTTTTAAAAACAATTCCTGAAAATAACTGATGACTCAATCGACAGACTCATTAATCAGAAACTCATTAGAAAACTGCTGCTGTGCTGGATATTGGCTGCCTGCCTTTGTCTGTGAAAATGATCTGAATATCTTTGGGGTTTTGAACTAAAAAACACAGACCTTAAAAACATCACCTTGACCTTTAGGAAATGGCGACGGACATTCGTTATATTACTGGTTTTCAACATTTCATAGACCTAATGATTAACTGCAGTTCTAAAAAATGAAAACAGCCTTAGTGGTGCCGTTAACGTGTTGAATTCGGTCTATCCATTGATTTTCAAGCTCTACACAGTGACCTTGATTAATATGAATAATTAAATGTTTTTCCTCTGCCAAGTAATTTACAAGAACTGCTGCTCAAGTGTAGGTGCTAATGTAAAACCTGCAAAACAATAGACCCCACATAATTTAACTAAATACATCACACAAATTAGTTTTTTTAAAAAGGTAGGTTTTCTGAGTCGGTGGCTCATGAAATCTAGGAAACACTTCTTTAAAGTATGTGAGGGAAGTGAATTTGCTCTGAACAGAAGTGTGTCTGTGTGCGTCTGTGCTCGACTGTAGCAGAGCGATCAATAACAGAAGATAGAGCCTCAGGTGGGGTAAGGTCACACTTGGTCAGAGCCAAAAAGGATCACCTGGGGATGTCAGGAGTTTGGCATGCTGCTCGGGTGAGCTTCAATGTGCTCGCTGGAACCTGCAGCGTAGACAGGACTGGGCTCTAAGAACTCAGAAATCGCACACGCTTGAGGTTTTATTCTTTTTTCTCCTGTTCCCAGTGCAGAACAGGGTCAACCGCTCCGGCCCGAGCTCTCAGACTGTGTTCAAAGAGAAGATGAAGAAGAGAGCAAACAAAAGGAAGGGAAGGAAATGGACGGGGCCTCTGCTGGGAAGGAGAAGGCAGCCGTGTCCTGTGGCTGGCACTCAGACAGGCTGGTTCGGGTGAGGAATGGTTTCCCAGAAGCACCTGAGAGAAGCAGACAGTGTCACCATGGCAACGCGGCGGTCTGACAGACAGCATGTTCCGTCTCTGCTCTGACTAATGCCTGCTGCCAGGCTGGCACTCGCCATGGCCAGACACACAGACACACACAGTCTGACAGGGCAGTGAACCTAACTGGCACGTTCCATGTACTGATTAATAGGTTTGACAGAAACAAGACAGGCCCCACCTGCTGCTCTCCATCAAAATTTGAATAATACAAGAGATAACTAGTTATTTTATTTAAGTGAAATAAAATATACTTCTAACAAAAGTTATATATATGAAATAAGACTTATCAGTAATCCACGTGAAATACTATTTCGTTGTCCATGTTGCAAAGAGGCTGCAAACATGGAGACAGAAGTGCAGAAACAAATGATTATTAAACAGTTATGAAAAGAGAAGAAGTGTCTCATCGGTACCTTGAATGTTACAATACTATAAACTCTACACCAGTAATTTGTATGCATAGTGGCGAACAACAGTATATCACCAACATTATCAACATCTGTGTGTGCGCACACCAGTCAAACACACTTTATAGCCAACTCCTGGTATAAAATCATGTCTCTCTTCTTTATCCTCCTCCATCTCCTTTGTAATGTGTGTGATGGATGGAAGAGGAAAAGTATAAAGATGGGGCAAATTTCAATGGAGAACATGTACCTTTCTTAATAAAGGAAATATCTAAAAAGATTAAATTTCAAAGATCTATTGTTTTGCTAGAACTGTAAATGGTCTGTATTTATATAGAGCTTCTCTAGTCTTGATGAGTACTCACAGTGGTTTGCAGTACAGTTTTATGCCATTAACCCATTAACACAGTGCATCTATGGGCAGGAGTTTTCAAGTTCGATCAGTTTCTTACCCCCCACCCTATTACCACATTTATGTATTGAAAACTATTTGCATTTAATTCAGAGCTAGAGGAACTTTGCACCCAATGGATCAGACTGTAAAGACAGTTGTGAGACAGAGGGGCAGAGAGACAAATAAATCCAGATTAACAGGATTGTGTTCAGCCAGGTAAGGTCCTCCCGAGGCGCAGTAAACAACACATTTATCAGATCCAACAGCAAAACACTCCCCCAGAGCCCTTGTGTGTCTCATTGGAAATTTCATGCACATAGACCAACACACAAACACAGTAGAACACACGTTCAAGCCGACACATAAATACACATAAACCCACATCGAACAGATGGGGGTCTCTTCCATCTCTAGCTATGCGACTGGAGAGACAATTAACACCCTGTGAGCTCCCAGCTCCAACAGATTGGCAGAGTCACCACTTGGCCAAAAACAGAAAAGGAGACACGATGCAGGAGATGACAAATTTGGAGGTGTGGAAAAAGAAAGGGGAAAATAGCCTTTTCTTTGTTATCTGACAATGGGTCTTGGCAAACAGAGAGAAACACAGGTGACACAGACAAAAAAAATAAAAAGGATTGAGTGAGAGACAGGCGGCGTGAACAGAGGGATGGATAAACAGACGGACCACATGTGGTACTGGCAAGCTACCGGTTTCCAAACTAGCCAGCGAGCCAGTTCATCAGCTGTTCAAACAAAACGACACAGTCAGTGAGCCGTCCAGACAATTAGTCCAAGAGGGCCAAACATTCACATCAGATGTGGGAGAAAGCGAGGGTGTCCTGTAGGTGCAACTAGACGACGATCAAGAGGGAAATCAAGGTGGCAACAATGAAACATCCCCAGAAAACATGAGGACCGAAAGAGAGGTGTGTTAAAAGGCTGGGACGGAAACAGAGAGGAGGATGAAGAGATGGAGGAGGAGGAGGAGAAGATCCAGGAGAACAGAGGCACAAACACAGTGCTGCTTCCTCCCAACCACCCTGAGATGAGTCACCATGAGTGGGCCGCCCGCTCGCCTGGCAAGTACTAAAATATACCACATACAAAAAAGGCATCATATGCACACAGTCACACACAAACTTCACAGATTCAAACATGCACAAAGGAGATGTCAAACACACTCATAACACACGGAACTGTCCATACGCACAAATACAGAAATACACACGCTCAGGTACAGCAGGACAGAACAGAGTTCAGACATGATCACGACTGGGTAACCAGCAGTTAAACCTGTAGGATAACTTAACAGCGTGCACATGTGTGTGTCTGTGTTTGTGTGTGTATCTACCTGGTGTCCGTGCAGTGTGTACAGGAGCTTGCCCTCTACAAGGTCCAGTATCTTCATGGTGGAATCACTGGATGCGGTGATGAGGAAATTACCACTCGAGTGGAAAGACAAGCTGTTCACCACATCACTGTGGACTGGAAACACACACAGAAAAAGGTGACTTAGACAATTAATTGGTTATTTAAATCGTTTATTAGGAAAAAATATAATACATCAAAGAGCTCAATCAACTAATTATTGCAGCGCCAATCATTACAGAGGACTTTTACTGGGATAATAATGTTTTGAGTGTGATATCATTTAATCAATAAAGAGGATCTGATGGTGAGTAGTCTGTTTTATTTTGCTCCCATTGTAATGCACTCTGTAATGTGGATTTTGATAAGTGCCGTATCAATAAGGTTATTATTGACATGGTTATTAATATCATTTTATAATATATAGGAAATCTGAGGACTAGGTCAGCTATAACCAGCCCTTCAGGCCCTGAGCGGGAAAGCACTGTTGAAAGTGATCCAGACTTGAGGTTATTCTAACATGTGGTGAACGACCTCTGGAAGGAGAAAAAAAATAAATGTGGACAGCAGCAGACATTCAACAAGCGACACGGTCCCTCTGCTGGCCGCAACATGCTACGACACACATAAAACATTCTGGTTCCTCTCATTGCAAGAATAGGATGAACAATTCTATGAAATGGCTTCCTCTGTGCCTTCACTTAATCTTACACTTAAATTAGACATAACCTGATTTATAATTTGTGCTTTTTACCTTTTTTACATTGTTGTCCCATAATTAAATTGTTCCTTTTTTCTGTGCATGTTATGCTTCTATTATTTCTGTAAAACACACTGAAATAACCTGTGTATGATATCTCACTACAGTTCAATAAACACAAAACCAGCTGAGGTAATCACCCACCAGCAAACAAAGATGGTGAAAAGACGACACAGAATATTCGTACATGACTCCTTAAAGAGACAGTATTTTAAGGCTTTTTCTAATCGGGAGGTTTTAACCTTACATCACACAAATTAATTTGCAATTATCGCAATTACGTATAATTCCCGTGAGTATCCAACAGTAACCACACCACATTTGATCCACAGTTTAACACTTGAGGCTGGTTAAATAGATAATTAAGTACAGCATGTGAAGTGCAGCTTGGTGCAGGGGAGGGCCGAGGAAAACCTCTTAACTTTATGCTCCATCTCCTCAGACAGATGTGATTAAGCATTATTAGATCTCGCTGCTTAAATCCATTTAAAAGAGCTGATTAGAGCAATCAGGCCAGGCAACAGATTAGAAAAAGCATCAACATTTGCCTCATTGAATATGCAAGACAAATTAATTGATTGATTGATCGATTACCACTTTTAGTGGTGAGCTTTAATCTTTATTTTATTTTGCTGTTATTTCAGTTATTTGTAGTAAGGAAATTGGATGGTGAGAGTGGATGACCACATAAGCTTTTCCAGTGGGATTGGGAAAAGGAGTGACCATCAAAGAGACATCACCCTTCTTTATCGTGGCAGTGATCCAGCATATAATAGCCATCTGAAAAAGTCACTTGTGTTGTTTCATTAATATATTCAGTGTAAGGCAACAGGGTTGAATAATTGGAGAGCCTTAGAAAAACAAATAATAAGTCTTCACTGAGATGTGCTTTCGTATTTAATCTCTCACCTAATCCATCTAAAAAGTTCACAAATCTCTTGGTCTGTCTGTAGCTCGTATATCTCGAGGAACGGTTTATCTTATTGACTTCACACTTGACATGTTTGTTGTTAAAGGCCAAACAAAGTGCAGTGTGGAATTTGGTTCAATTTGGACCTGCACAGCTGATTCTCCAGTGCAGGTCCTGTGTACTGAAATACTGTAGCTTCACCAAACTCTGAATACACAGGTGAGCAGATTTGTGACAGGTGTAGAGCGGACACTAGTTAAAACAAATAATAACTTCAAATCAAAATAAATAAAGCTACAAATATGCTTTGATTGGGTGCAAATTGCATTGCTTTACCTTGGTAGTGTTGTAGCATCTTATGGGATCTGATGTCCCAAACCTTAACAGAGTTGTCAGTACTGGCAGCAGCAATGCAGGTTCCACTGGGATGAAAGTCCACATGGTTTGCATAACTTGAGAGGAAGAAAAAACACAAGATATAATGTAGTAAGGCATTTAGTCAAACTATTATAGATCTAACACTAATCATTCCAGTAGGTTATTGAACTAACATAATCCATTTGTTCTGAAATGTTGAGGAAGACACCAGTAGAGGATATTTGACTTGGAATTTTTGAACACTTGAAACAGAAATAGTGTTTTAACAAGAGGATGTATGATCAGGAGTCACCTCTTTTCCTTGTTGTTGCTGAAACATGTGATTTAATGCAAGTCTATTTAAAATACTATGTCCTGGCTGCAACTAGAGGAACTAAAAACAGCGACTACTATGAAATCATCTGAGATGATAGTGTCCCATAACATATACTACTACAGTACATAATATATTCCTATATATTATTCATTTGTAAACACAGAATAGAGAATCTTCTTGGTCTCTGTTGTTAGTGCAACTCTTTCTAACTGCTCACCCGGCATGTTCATAGAAAGAATGAATACACTCTCTGCTGTTCTTGTCCCACAACTTAATAGTCTTGTCATCGCTGCATGACACAATCAAACGATCATCTGGAGAAAACCTGCAAGAAATAACATTTTGAAAATCAAAAACTCACATTCAGCCAAGTGCCCAGCTACAACTGTATTAATTACACGTAGGCCTATTCATTTAAGGTGTAAAACAATTCAGAATCGTAAAATATAGAATCTTAGTATATGTAAAGTCTATATATCTGGAGCAGCAGTTCATGGCTAATTGTGAAAACAGTATGTATGTGTATGTATCGTACTTGGCACAGCGGACCCAGTTGATGTGCTGGTTGAGAGAAAACAGGAACTTTTGCCTGTGGACCGTCCACACTTTAATAGTCTTGTCGTCAGAGGCTGTGACCAAAGTCTGTCCATCGCCAGAGAAGTTAACGCTGCGCACAGTAGCCGTGTGAGCCCTGTAAGCTATTGACTCAGCTTTCCTGTGCAAACACACAAACACCAAAACAACATTAAAATTTAAGACAACAATAAAAAGCAGTGAGTGTTCTGCAACGCGAGCCTTCCTCTGTGCTGGTAGAAGCAGCAGGGGAATTGTATTTGTTAAGAACAGCTAATTTTGTTGCTTTTATGAGTTTGAAGAAATGTCATTCGTGGTAGTTTTCTAACAGAAAAAGGTTCCAAATAAAAACGCACCTGCTGGGCACCCAAAGACGTACGGTTTTATCTCTGGAGGCGGAGGCCAGCAGGTGGCCAGAGGGAGAAAACTGAACAGAAGTCACACCATCTTTGTGACCATCAAAGCGATACGCTCGCATCTGAGGCTTCATGTTCCAGATCATCACACAGGAGTCCATGGAGCCTGTGGCTGGTGGAGCAGGAGGCACAGGTGAGGGAGCAGGGACACGGCGTGTGACCAATAAAGCAAAGCATTGAACAAAAACAAAACAAGAAGACAACAGCGAAGCAGACACCAACACAAAGCAAGAGGTAACAGTTACCGATCTGCTTCATGTTGCAGCTGAAGTCCACACTTGTCACATTGTCCTTGTGACCCTTGAAATGTCTCTCGAGTGTTGGATCGGTCTATGTGGAAAAAGAGACAAAGAGACTGCAGTAGTGACATATTGATTACAGACAAAGAACGGAAGCTTTGTGCCAACTAACTACTGAGAGAAGAGAGAAGTGGCAGAAGCGCTAATGGTTTCCCTAAAACCACTGGTGCTCATAGAAGAGAATACCGGGAAAACTTGTGTCAAAACATAATGGCATAAGGAATCCAGGTCCAGGCACTCAAAGTGGTTTGAAAAATGTAAAATGACTTTTTTAAATGGAATTGAAGCATGAAAATACACAAACGTGTATCAGCTCAGAGTTCACCCTGATGAAGGCATAAGCCGATACGCGTAGGTGTATTTTATTGCTTCAAAAGGCCTTCTACATTTTGAGTGCCTGGACCTGGATTCTTAGAATGGCATTATGTTTGGATAGGAGTTTTCCTCCAATTTTTCGATAAGTACTGACTCAGTAAGTTGAACACACTTTTAAATGTGAAACAATCACGGTTTACATGTTTTAAAGTCATTTTTGAGTTTATGAAATAAAAAAGTATCAATGAGTTAATATTTGAGGAAATCACTTTTTTATTATTTTATTACATCTTATTTTCTTACAAATGAGGAACATTTAAACTTTTGCATTCAAATGTATGGTACATTTTCTGCTGCGAAGAGAGCTCGTTATGAAGCCGCGGGGTGGCGCTGTTTTGAAGTGTGTTTTAGAAACTGGTCAAAACAAGGACACCAGATAGCAGCGGGAGTAATTTGCCCTTAAGCTTACTTGTCAGGTACAATTTCTAAAGTGTAAACTGGCCCAAATGCACGCAATCACCCAAATTCACTATGTTTAAGTGAAAAAGACTCGGTTAATGTGGCAGAGATTTGACTTCATGTTTTTTAAACCTCATCTCAAAATACCTGAAGTGAAAACAGGCTAACCGGAAGTGTTGCCTGTCAGACTGAACTGAGGGCACACCGGATGACAAAGTTGCCAAGGAGACGTGAGCTTTGTTGCTAGCAGGCTGCTAATCTCCGTTAGCTCCCGGGAGAAGAGGACCTCCGTCGCCGCATGTTTTTGTGTGAAGGGACGTTTGTGACATGGCGGAGCTGCATGTTATCGGCCAGATCGTCGGAGCGAGTGGTTTCCCACAGAACAGCCTGTTTTGCAAATGGGGGGTTCACACGGGAGGAGCATGGCGGCTTCTGTCCGGGCTGAAGGAGGGTCAGACCCAGGTGGATGTCCCCCAGACCGGAGACATGGCGTTCTGGAGCCACCCGATCGATCTGCACTACGCGACCAAGGGAATCCAGGGCTGGCCGAAGGTTCACCTCCAGGTGTGGCACCAGGACTCGTTCGGACGCTGCCAGTTGTTCGGCTACGGATACTGCCACGTCCCGTCCAGCCCCGGACACCACCGGGTCCGCTGTGTGACCTGGAGGCCGCTCGGCTCCTGGCAGGAGCAGCTCGCACAAACGTTCGTGGGCGGAGG
This sequence comes from Pleuronectes platessa, assembly GCF_947347685.1. Classification (NCBI taxonomy): domain Eukaryota; kingdom Metazoa; phylum Chordata; class Actinopteri; order Pleuronectiformes; family Pleuronectidae; genus Pleuronectes; species Pleuronectes platessa. Next base: position 10,297,521 of record NC_070627.1, on the reverse strand, counting down.
AGCCCAGCTCCGCAGCCCGGAGCTCGTCTACAGCGGAGCGGACAGATACAGACTGCACACCGAAGCCATGGGCACCGTGGAGCTGGAGCTCGGTGTTATCATGAGACACTTCGACAAATATGGCGTCGAGAGTTAATGCGTGAAACGGAAGGGACTTTGTTATTACTCTGTTATGGATTATGTTGTGCAGGGAGCGGATCATGTTGTTTTTATCAGAGCTTTGTACTGTTTTCTTAAATACTTTTGTGTTTTTATATCCCAAGTAAATAAATATATCTATTGTCTACACTAAGTTGGTCCCGTGTTCATACCATTTCCACTGATTTACATTACCTATAAATAACAGTCACACCATAAAGTGACCTGATTGAAGTGCAACGATTAAGCATTTGACAGCAATTACTTTGGTTATTGAATTCTGATTGAAATCCTTTTTTAAATTAAAATTATCAAGTATTTTATGTTTCTATATTCTCAGATATACGGAGTTAATGCTTTTCGTGGTAACTCATCATATTAAACTTTACACATTTTAATTCTGTGGGAAAATCAGAATATGACTTTTGCTATCTTTGAGCATTACAAAACAATTGATCACTAAAAAAAACAATCAGCATGTTGTTATTGTAAATTACACTTGTGTATTAATAACGGACCTTGACAAGATACGTTATGGAGACACATCTGATTAAAACCTGGTAACGATCTGATCTAAGCTGATTATTGTGTTGATTAATTTGCACAGAGATAATCTTCATTGACAACAGGGATTCTGTTGCAGTGAGCTCATTCTTTAAAGTTGTTTCCTACTGTGCTCCAAACACAACCGTATGTGATTCCCTGGAAAAACATATAATTCAAATTCTAATAATTGGTACAAAAGAATACATAATGATATAATATGTATTTGCTGAAGTATTAATTAAAGACTGTAAACAAATTATTCCAGCACTTGGGAAACTCTTGCTGAAGAGAAAGCTCCCACCTTGATATTCCATCACTATGAATCTGTCCCATTAGAACTGAAGTAGTGAAACCACCAGTAACAAACCAGCTTCAGCCCCGCGGCCCCACTCACCGTCATGTTTCCTCCAGACGAGCCCGCTGAGAGCCTCTCGTTCCGAGCGTCACAACCGATATTAAACCGCGTCCCACTTAGCTAACGCTGAAGAATGAGAATAGCGCTAACATAAGCTAACAGCTAACAGCTAGCTGCTAACCATCCACAACACAGTTGAGTTTACGCGCCGTGATAACGCGCCGGGCAGCTGACAGACTTCTTAAAGGGGACGCTGCACCTTTAGCGTCCCTGGCGACAACACACAACACATGTCATCACGCGTGGGGACATTAAAGTGCTGCACGACCATTGAGGAGGTTAACTAACCAATCAATCGATCGATTTAGATAATCGAGTGAAGTTCCTCGCGCGGACCATTTTCAAAGTGTAGTGACACACTTCCACCACCAGATGTCAGGAGTTCACTGACTCTTGATTGGGGAAATCTCTGTTAACATAATGTAATACTGACACTGACCTTGATTTGCACTGTTTGATTCTATTATTGAACAGCAGATATGTTTATGTGGATGAAAGAACTTGCTACTTTCTCTTCAACTTTAAAATCGTGTCCAGGGGCCGAGGGCTTAAACCCTTCAGCGCCCCTGTTTGGATGTGGCGCAGTGTGTGTTGTTGAAACTTGTCTCCGGGAGTGATTAACAGGGGCACCGTGAGAACGCTCTCTACTTGCCCAAAGAAGGCAAAACCCAGGATAATCTACAAAAGTGGGGAATCAACACCATTAATCAGTGTCTCTCTTCGCAAGACTCTCCGATCCTCTGTGGGTGCTCACTGGGTCCCATATCTTGCCCTAAAAGGAAACCCTGCCCTATAATGGATACGGCACTGGTGCGAGGATGATGATGATACTTTTTCTGCGGTCAAATAATCTGATTGTTCCTCCACAACCACTATAAATTCATCCTCTGCGGAAAAGTTACATTCCAGCAATTCAGCATTCGCTAACAGTACTTAATAAAGTGCTCACATATTTATGACAACAGATTGTATCATAATGCCACAGTGCTTAATACGAGAAAGGCCAGACACAAAAACTATAAGCAGCTGATCCCCAAATAAATCCCCATTCCTCGCACGCTTTTTGCAATTTGAATAGTTTTCTTAACTTGAATACCACCCACCCCAGAATTTCTGTGAGGTTTATGGTTAATACAAATATCTTTGGAAAATGAACCATACATACAGTAAGTAAAATGCCGAAAGTGGTAGACTTTGAAACTGATATCTTCCACAAGACAGGACTTCAACATCAGTTTATGGGACCTAAGCGTTTATCTTTACATGCTGATATTTTGATCTCCTTTTGCCCTTATCTATCAATAACTGAAGACAAAATATAAAATAACACAAATAACGTTGAACTCGTTTTATCCAGGGATCGTGGTGAACACATACCACACATAAAAACACTGATGTAAGAATTCAAATGTGGTATTTCAAACAAAATTCACTCAAGAAAATGATCAAACTGTTTGCTTGTGCAATGTCTGATATTGCAGCTCTTTAGTGCTTTTAGTTAGAGATATTATAAATATCGATTTAGTTATTATGATGTGCATTTGTATAATTACTCAAACATAAAAACTAAAATGTGATTATTTACACATTATGAATATCTGCCATCAAAAGCAACATTATTTATATTGTTCAAGTTGTACTTGGTAACCTTAGTGGAGTTTTACTGGAAATGAATGGTTAGCCAGGAAAGTTTACATAACAGTTCAATATCAGTACATATCCATGGACACTAAGATCATGCATATGGATCTGATAGATGTGGAGCTTTTCTTGACAAATTTTGAGTCCAACCCCCTGAGAGCTAAAAAACTATCTAATGAACTTTCATAAAACAATGAGGAGCAGTGACAACTGGCCCCAAACACTTGATGCAACAGAGGCAGATGCCAAATAGTGTGGAAACAAAGGCAGCTGCCTTTAAGCAGTGTTGCAACAAAGGCTGTCTTTACATATCGTGGCAGTTTGACACTTCAAAGCGCTACTGCTGCCATGATTTGAGCATCCCTTACTGTGAGCTGTGTTGCTCGCAGGCTGCTAATCTCAGTTAGCTGTTAAACTCTGGAAAAAGGGATGTCGTTGCCTCATGCTTTTTTATGAAGAGGCGTTTGTGACATGGCGGAGCTGCATGTTATCGGCCAGATTGTCGGGGCAAGTGGTTTCCCAGAGAACAGCCTGTTTTGCAAATGGGGAGTTCACGTGGGAAGAATATGGCAGCTGCTTTCCGGGCTGAAAGAGGGTCAGACCCAGGTGGATGTCCCCCAGATTGGAGACATGGCATTCTGGGGTCACCCGATCGATCTGCACTACGCGACCAAGGGAATCCAGGGCTGGCCGATGCTTCACCTCCAGGTGTGGCACCAGGATTCTTTCGGACGCTGCCAGTTGTTCGGGTACGGATACTGCCACGTCCCGTCCAGCCCCGGACACCACCGGGTCCGCTGTGTGACCTGGAGGCCGCTCGGCTCCTGGCAGGAGCAGCTCGCACAAATGTTCGTTGGCGGAGGACCCCAGCTCCGCAGCCCGGAGCTCGTCTACAGTGGAGCAGATAGATACAGACTGCACACCGAAGCCATGGGCACCGTGGAACTAGAGCTTGGCATCATCATGAGGCACTTCGACAAATTTGGCATTGAGAGTTAATGCAGCGAAATGAAAGGGACACCCTGAACAATGTTATGGACTGCGTGTTATGTACATAGACCGTAAATAAAGATGGACGGTGCTTCCGGTTCCAAAAGAAGAAGCCTATGAAAAAGTGCTTAAAAATGTAATACTGTGGAGATCCTAAACCGTCCCGTCCAGCCCCGGACACAACCGGGTCCGCTGCGTGACCTGGAGGCCGCTCGGCTCCTGGCAAACAATCAAGATGCAATGATTAAATCTCGAATCTCTTGGCTTCAAAACGGAAGTTCACAAACCAATGGGTGACGGTTGCTACTCGGTTGAGCTGGGAGAGGGCCACTTTGTTTATCAGAGTATTCTACTGTTTTCTAAAATGCTTTTGTGTTTCATATTCCAAGTAAATGTAAAAAAATAAAAGTATTGTCTTAACGAACTGGGTTCCATGTTCATGTTATTTCCAGTGACTTACATTACCCATGATTAAACATTCCACAGAAAAAAATAGCAATTAGGTGGCAGATTATTGGGTTTTCTACAAAGAGAATCTTCATGGACAACAGGTTTTCTGCCGCAGTGAGCTGATTCTTAAAATGTTTTCCTACACTTCCTAACATAAGCTAACAGCTAACAGCTAGCTGCTAACCACCGACAACACAGTTCCGTTTACGCGCCTCGATCACACACTGAGCAGCTGACAGACTTCTTAAAGGGTACGCTGCACCAATACCCCACATGTCATCGCGCGTGGGGACATTAAAGTGCTGCACGGCCATTGAAGAAGTTAACTAGCCTATCAATCGTTCGATCTAGATAATCGATCGAAGCTCCTTGTGCAGGCCATGTTCAAAGTGTAGGGACACACTTTCACCGCCAGATGTCAGGAGTTCACTGACGTACGGCTCTTGGTCTGGAAAGTTCTAGAATCATAATGTAAAACTGACAGTGGCCTTTCTTCGCACTGTTTGCCTTAAAGCTGTTACTGCACAACAGGTTATTTAGCACACAGCCGCTGTAAGTTCCTCCTCTGCCGAAACATTACATTACATTCCAGCAATTCAGCATTCGCCCACAGTACTTAATAAAGTAAAATACGAGAAAGGCCAGAAACAAAAACTATTAGCTGCTGAGCCCCAATCAAATTCCCATCCCTCACACTCTCTAGCTCTCATGGTTAAACACATATTTTGGAAAATGTACCATACATACAGTAAGTACAAAACTGAAGGTGGAAGATTTTTAAACTGATATCTTCGACAAGACAGGACTTCAACATCAGTTAGTGGGACCCAGGCCTTTATCATGTCGTGCTGATATTCTGCTCTCATTGTGCACTTTGTCCATTTTTAAGTGGTATACAAATACTACACATTCAAACGCAAAATGTTAGTATTCAAGTGTGATATTTCAGTTGTAATTCACTCAAAAAAAGGATCAAATCTGTTTGCTTGTGCAGCATATGCCCTTTCTTTAACTTAATCCCCTGTGGGTCTTTTCCATTGTAGGGATGTTTTGTTACATATCCAACAGTTCACACAACACAAATAGGTCAACCTCCTTCGCCCGTATTTGTGTACTATGACAGACTGTGAGCTAACAGGTTGTTTTCATGTTATCTTCACACCTAGTCATGTCTGTTTACTGGATACATTTACAGGAACAAGCTGCATCTGCTAACAATCTAGAAAATACTTTCTACGTTCTTTACATATTTACTTCAGAGTACCTTGAGGCCTTCAGCAGATGATTTTTACAAAACCTACCAGACTTGTTCTGACCTGCTGACACATTTTCTCAGAATCATAATTACTTCCTCAACCTATTTTAAACTAATTGTATGTGAGTAAGGGTTCACATCATTTGTTACTTCTTGAAGGTGTTAATTCTTATTCAACCCAAGTGTCTGACATTCTCAAACATATAATTATCATTACCGGTTTTGGCTTTAATCAATACAATTGCCTGGAAGAAATAAAATTATAATAATGAAAAATAAAGCTATAACAGCCTCACACAGGTAATTACAGTAAAATAGACAGTGAACGCTTTACACTCTGCATGAGCCATGGCTTTAGGTTCTCTTGTTTCACAGTAACAGATAAGAAGTATAGATTCTTTTGATACACGACAGTAGAAAACATCATCATGCAAAGCAACGCGGCTGTATACAGTTGTTATACTGTTTGATCCCAGACTGTTCCCGTACCTGGTGCAAGTCTCATGAGATTTGCAGAACGTGCTTTGAAGGTTGAAATGATTCTGGTCAATAAATCAACACCTGTTGAATTTTTACTAATGATTGTTAATTGTTAATTGGAGAGGCGGTGGTCTAGTGGCAGAAACTTGGACTATGGGCAGAGAAGGTCTCTGGTTCGTCTCTGGTTCGACTCCACGGAGAGACAACAAAAGATGAACCTGAATTGATCTGTCCAAAAATCCAAGAGTCTCCCTACCCTGTCTAGTGCCCCTGAGCAAGGCACCTTACTCCCCCAACATCTGCTCCCCGAGCGCCGTACATGGCTGCTCACTGCTCTGTGTGTCCTGCACCATATGGGTCAAAAGCAGAAGTTAAATTTCCCTACCTGCATGAGTGTGTCTGTACATGTGTTTGGGACTAATAAATGCATCTTAATTACTCGTTTCCAGTAGACGATGAATGGAATAAGGAAGAGCAGGAGGAACGAGGAAGAGCAGGAAAACTAACTGGAATCTTGTCAACCACAATTTAATGATTCTGTGAATACACCCAGATTTCAGCTTTGCTCCATATCATGATGTGGAGGAAAGCCAAATTAAATCAGATCAAAATATTTTTATGAAACACAAAGTTGCAAGAAATTTGCACCATTGAGGTCCAGTATCAATTATGAAGGTTCCTCAATCCCCCATCAAGTGGCCTTGTCTTGTAGCAGGACCCTGTGTCAACAGCTTGTCAGTCAGATGCAATGATGACATCAAGAGACAAAATTAATTTCTGATAGTATGGCCAAACATAGTAAGGCAAGAGAAGACAAAATGGTGTTAAAACAAAGGTTGTCCTTATTACTGAGACTGAGGTAATGTTGTTCACTGGTAGTTCTTCAAACAACAACACATAATCAGTGTGAAACCGCGTTTGTCATATGAGTGTCTACTGATGACAGCATGTTGGCGATGAGGTGTGTGAGATAAAGTCTCACAAAACAGACTTTGACTCACACTCGTTGTGGTTTCTTGTGGAAAACTACAGATCTGCAGTGTTTGACAGCTGCATTGTAAGCAACAATAGCTTTGCATGTAATGGATAAGTTACGTGAGAGAAGAATTCGACAACATCCGTCTTCCACGATTGCTCAAAGGCAACTTCACCCTGTCAGCTCCTATAGAGCCAGACAAACGCAAAGAGGGAATTTCACTCCATTGTTCCACAGCGTTAGGTCACAAGTGTCGCCTGCAAGCACAACAATGAAATCTATTTTAGCTTCATTTTTCAAAGACAAAAGTGAAAGAACTCAAGAATGAGGAAATTCAAAGACTCGCAGATGCACTAAACTGCTCCGGATAGCTACAGACCTGCTGTTGCAGTGTTGTCTGTCACAACACAGCTTACTTCAGTGCTTGTGCAACACAAAAGGAAATGAACTTAAAAATAAAGTATACACTGTAGGTTTGTGTTCCCTACAGGCGCACAGCACTGTTGTTCAGTGCATGACCTTCTCCAACTGTGTTTTCAGTGCCATGAACACAGTTGGTATTGTCTAAGTTAAGTAATAAAGCATTGTTTTTCTTTTTCAGTGCTCAGGAAGGTCAAACAAAGCTTTTTGTCTGAAGGATGTGTGAAAATTGAAGCTGAGGATGACTCCAACACTCACAAGGTGAACATGATTGGACATGAAACAATTTTTGAATTTCAAGGAAACTAGGAAGAATATGAGCATCATTTGTTGTTTTTGTATTTTCAGCGGCCAGCTGTTAGACAGGATCATCCCCTTTTCCATGAAACTTGGTGGAGGGATGCAGTATGGGTCAGGGAAGAACTCATTACATTTAGGCGTGGATCTAGACAAGGGGGCCGACCCAGGCATTTTGTTTTCACTTTCTTTAACATTGTGAATTGGGGCGTTTTTCAACATTTTCATTGATTTATCAGAGAATAATTAATGGATCTTCATGAAGAGAATCGGGCATGTTTAGGGGCCTGATATTTATTGAGAATAAAAATCTGGGTCCAGTGAATTTAAATGTGGTTTTGAATCTTCCTGTTTTATTGATTCTGCTTTGTCGAGGTGAGAAGCAAAAACAATCTGTGACAAACTTTTAGGATCTATTTCTGATAAACATCAGTTGCATCACAGTCACACTGAATCCTTTCAGAATTTTGAAGATTTAGTTAGCAATATTATCTTCTTGTGCAAAAAAAACATAATACTGTGAAATGTACAACTGAATCATGAATGAATGATTTGTACTTTGAAGTTAGTTTGAGCATTTTCTCATTCCCACATCGAGAGCTGATGAAAGAAGTAAATACTGGCAGTGGAGACGCTGAACTTGTATAAATGTGCAGCCTAAGGGCGTCGCCTTACCAAGCAGGCATAGTAGGCGTTTCATTCCTGTTTTCCAGTAACAGATTCTTCCAACCTTTGTGAAGAATTCTGCGAAGGAATGGCGGAAGAACAGTACATGGAGATCAAAGCAGTAAAATTAAGTTATTCAATGATCCAACACACTCACCTGTGGCCTTGTTTGTTATGAGAGCAAAGGTCTCTCGCCAGATACCCTTCGCCTACATGGCATGGAAACAAGTCAGAACATGAAGAACGGTCGTGATCCTGCTGATATTTGTGATGCCTTCTCACCCACAGTGCTATCACAGGACCAACACAGATTACACTGGCCATGAAAGGACAATTTGTGAAATCAAACAAACACATTCATGATCATGCTATCCTCTGGTTTTGCTTGAGCGGCATTAGTTGTGTGACAGATTTGTTTTTTGAACTGATATTTTATCAGCAGGGCTTCTATGAAACACAGGAAGACCAGTGTGTTGCTTAGCCTGACCTTATCCAAGCCTCTGTTATGGTGTCACGCACATGTACGTACACTGTAAAACAATACGCCTGCTCTTTATGTCATTGAGAACACACAATCTAATACACAACGTATTGTTTTACCACTTTACTGACTGTGTGCAATAGGAGAAATGTCTTCACTCTCAGATTTCTCCCGCTTTTGTGAGTAAAATTTAAAAATTCCATAAACTTTTTCCAGTTATTAGTTCCTAAACTTTGTATGTGCATGAGTAAATACTATTGCCTTTTGTTCACCTAAATAAAACAGACGGGAATCGAACACAAGAAGCGTGAGGAGGAAGGTGTGGACTAAATAGTGAAAAGTTACCACAACTGTTGAGCAATAGTGTCAGTGACGGAGGTGGTGGCCTTTACCAGAGCTACATTGCTTTTACACATCCTTGTTCCTGGTGTGGCCTCAGACTGATGGGAAAAAGGTCTGACAACTACTACTACCATTAGAAATAATAACACAGACAGACTAATATACAATGTTATCTTTCAAAACATAAAAAAAGGTCCTTGACAAATAATAATAACAGATTACCTACTACTGGAAAATATGAAACTGAGAAGCAATAGCAGTTGTTTTTCTTTCTCTCAGGTTGGCCCTGTTTCGCCCTCATCTGTAACATGACCTTGTGAGTCTGTGGAGGTGTTCCTAAAGCAGGTCAGTGGACATGACAGGTCACAGAGGGAGAGGAATGTCCAGCTGGGGATTCTGGACACTGGCCCACTGTGTCCATGTCTTTGAGCGAGGAACGAGGCCAGCTTTAATCTCAAACCCTTAAATCTCTTTCTCTAGGACTGATTATCCAGCTTCAAGGCTTTACACTTATTATGGAACTAATTGGTAAAAGTTTATTTTATGGCTCTGTGATTTATGATATTTTCTATAGCCGTTTTTATAATAAGTTGCCATTCAAGAACTGTTGATTTGGTATCTACGGAAGAGGATTAGGGCCACTGTGGAAAAAACAAGTGAGTTCTGAGTTTAAACTCAGAATTCTGACTTTAAACTCAGAATTCTGAGAAAAAAGTCAGAATTCTGAGAAAAAAGTCAGAATTCTGAGTTTAAACTCAGAACTCACTTGTTTTTTCCACAGTGGCCCTAATCCTCTTCCGTAGGTATCAACTAGACATATATACATATATATATATATATATAAACATTTAATCCAACATGTCTAGAATTTGCCAACTTAAACGTCTGCTAAGCCCAACAGTCCCATTACATTCCACATCAAAACTGTCATGTTAATTTGGACGTAACTCTCAAACCGTTGTAGTCATAGGTTTCAAGTCCTATTTCTGCCCCCCATGAAACAACATTTACATCTGTTAAATTTTGATTTTTATTTGGATCTGGAGCAAATTTCACAATCGCACAGTTGATCTGTCTCCTAAACGTGCCTGATTAAAAAAAAAAAAATAACTATGAATTATTCCCTTGGAAATCGATGAAAAAGACAAAAAATATAAAATTGTATGGGTTCTTTCCGACCCATCATGCCTCCTTCCACCAAGGGTCATGGAAACCTGTCCAGTTGCGGTTGCATCATCTTGCTCACAAACAAAAACTAAAATAAATACTAACAAACAGACAGTGGTGATAACAACCAGGCTACGTACAAAAGACACAGATACATTCCTCTTTGAATCAATGATGCCAGTTGTCGGTGAACTTTGAAGGAAGCCTCACGTAATTAGTGCAACAGATAATTGTCATTCATTCCACACACATCAGGGTTGGGTTCATTGAGCAGCCAGAATTCTGAGTTTCATTCCTCTGTGGTCTCATGCCAATGAGGGAACTTCTGCTGCCACAAACAAAAAGATTTGCAGTAAATAAACAAAGCTTATCACTGTAGTTGTGTGTTGCCCACATACAGTCCATGGCTGCACCCAGTAAATACTGCATGTTGCACGCATTTGGTATCAGTTGTTTGATGAGTAAGTTATGATCAAACAAGGCTGTAAAGTGAGAATGTATTGTGTTGCTGTAACTTTTTAACCTGCTGTTATCATTACGTGCATCAAATTGGAGTTTCCGGGAAATTTGTCTTTCCCGTTTCTTAAACAGGAAGTCTTAATTACAGCTCTCCGGGGGTTTTTCATTCCTCTCTGCAGTGTTGCGAGAACCAACATGTCTCTTGTGATCTTTTCTTTTTTCTTCACAACAGATTGTAATTGTGCAACTGTCAGTGCAATAACCCCTTGTCCTCGGTGCTCAATGTCAACACATTTACACATGCAAGGACAAATTATTCAGTGCTCTCAGCTTTACACTGGGCTGCCATGTCATGTAATAAATTGTATAGTTTTAATTGATATTCAACTAATTTACCTTTAATGCAGTGGCTTAGGTTCTAATGCAACAGGAATAAATGAAGCTTTAATACATTTAATAGCCTACATCAGCGTATAGATGACTGATAATTGTGCGTGTCCCCACAATCAAACTATTCATGGCCGCTCAGTGTGCAGCTTTGAATATGAATGGAGTTTGTGCTGTAAACAGGCACCTTTTGGTACAATAATAATATTTTATAACTCATAAACTGTACAGCACATCATTTGATCGTTGTGCAAAAATGTTAATGTTAAGATTCAAATAGTTTCTGTGCTGTATGTACATGGTGAATTACAAACACAATCAGAAGGCCGGGGCCTCCATAGTCTTTAATGCTTTATAGAAACACAAGGTTACACAGCTTCTGTAACACTAGCACTGTCCTCGTGTATCCTTCTGGTGCGTTTTCTACTATGCATATGACTGCACGCAATTTGGTCAGACACATGCCCTCCTCACCTCCCAAACTAGTCAGTCACGTGGTAGCATTCCAGGAGGCCTCAAGGACCTGCACTTATCTGGACCCTGACGGCTGCACCCACGCAGATAAAGAGAGATGAGGTCAGTGCCAAAGAAAACTGAAGCACGAGACCGGATAGAATTACTATTCCTATTCAAATAAAACCTCATTGAGTAGATAGCTATAGCAGTATATTAATTCAACAGTCGTATCTATTTAGATAAAGCCATGAAAGTAATTTATTAAATCATTGAAAAGCAGAAATGATGTTAAGTTTACCCTCTGCATCACTGTCTTTTTGTATTTTATGTAATTTTCTTATTGTCTGTTTGTCTCTGTCAAACTCTCCTGCAGCTATTTTTAAGCTATCAAATGTAGAGCTAAGGTTACTGATCCCAATAAAGAAACGCCTCCCTGTGCTTCTTTGAAAACCACAGGGGGAACACAGAGGGATGAGACACTAATGTTACATTTCAAACTAAATTCATTTTGAAAGATGACTCTGCAAACCTCATAAGGGATGAATTGTTTTCCAGACCCAGCTGCGACCAGGGTTACTCCCTGAGGAATGTTTAAATCCTTGAGATGAACAAATTAAATCATTTTTTAATCAGATTCATTCGGCACCAGAGAACTACAAAGACACAAAATGACAGGGACACAGGCAGAGAATTCATCCATTTTACATATTGTGTGTTCATGATGTTTGCGTGTGTGTGCGTCTGCTAAATGTACAGTGGAGCCTCGTTAAATGTCATCTGTTTGTCTCTGTGTAATGAGGAAGTGACCTTTCTAAAAGAGACTTCAATCTTTCAATCAGTCGAGCTGCACGGCTAATTTCTCAGTAGCCAGGGGCTGTTTCCTTCTGCCTGCAACACAGGACAGTTGGTTGCTGAGGCCTGGTTCCTTCTGTGCTACAAATAAATAAAGACACTACAGCCACACCCGCTATCTCTCAGAAAACGTGGATTCAGTTTTGGAACAGATCTAGAACTAGCCCTCGGTAGTTGTACCTCTACCACAGCGCAGACTGGGATCGAACTGCTGACCTAGAAAAGGTTTATCATCATTATCATTATTATTATAAATATTACTTTCATTAATTCTACAGTATGAATGCTTGTTTATTGCACAACCAAACAACTGTTTCAGCCATGGCGACTGCATTTGTCGTTAAATGTGTTGAATCTTGTTTTTAAATGCAGGCATTATACACATGGGTTTATTTTGATGTATCAATGTGTGGAGGAGTGGTGTGAGTCACATAGCTGAGAGTATACAAATAGCTGAGGAGTCAATTAACCGGATGATACTGCGTTAGTGCTACTCTGCTGTACACATTCACACTGCTGTATTTTGAAAATACAAGTGTGACACGGTTGAATCGGACTATTTATACAAATTACACACTGCAGCCTTACTGTTGAACCAGAGTGTAGAGGTCTTCACAGTGTTGGATTTTGCCTTGTTTTGTTTGCATGTTCCTCTAATATGAAACATGTTTGTGTAGTAGTTTTGGTTATCAATAAAAGCATCAATTAATGTAGGCAAGCAGGTGAAGCATCATCTTTTCCTGTTCTTACACTACGATATAAATCCCCCGAAAGTGTTGTGATGTTAATGACAGGTCACACATTAGAAGAGTCATCTGAAAAGCAGAAGTCACCTCATTTACACAAAACATTTGCAAGTATTAGTCTCACTTCCATTTTCACAGCAGTTCTGAGGCAACTGTGGCTTTATTACGACAGCTGATCGGAATTATGCAAACTCATGGTACCGGTGTGTGATCTGAATGAATAAGAGCTGATAGGAGCGAGAGACAAAACAATCAGTTTGTCCGCGTGGTGGGGGACGGGGAGCCTGGTGTGGTTTCATGCCCAAACACACTGTTGATGGCGAACATGAGCCTTCTGAGTCGCTGTGAGGCTTAAGTGGATCTGGAGGATGTGAGCTTGCTTGGCTGTGAACAGCGGAGCCTTTAATATTGTGGATCTGAGTCATATTAAGTGTCATAGCTGCATTTATGTCACTCCTGTCTGAATTTAAAGGACAGTGGGTTAGTAGGTCTCCTTCAGACTCAAACAATTTTAACCTGTTCGTTCTGGATTAATATTGTGTTGTGTTTCCGAAGGTTGTATAGCATGTATCTAAGAAAAATGATAAAACTTTGTCGGTCAGTCCCTTTCAAATCTAACTTTGATGTGTAGTAATATGCAAGCCTAGATATTAATTCATTTGATTACAATCCCTGAATGTGTGTCAGAACTTTTCCAAATGGATTCATTGGAAATTTGCTACAAACGACATTATTGTTTGTTATCAAAAGCGAACAATCTTTTGTAATGTCCCACAGGCACAAGTGGGCCAGTGGATCAGAATTATTTGGGTGACCAACAGACTGTGACACCGTTTGTGCCGAGTCGGACAAATTGTTTTGACCTATTTTTGTAGTTTTCAAACAATCTCCAGTAAGTAGTCAATCTGTCAGCATCAGTAGCTTTGTTGTGATATGTTCATAACATCATTAACCCAGTAGAGGATAATTACATCAATTATCTACAATCATCTGAACTCATTTTATTATTAGCCTCAGCTAGGTTACCTTCCACCATCTTAAATACATGTCACTAACATCAACCAGTGGTAGGTCTAAAGAACCTCAGCGGTAGAAGATACACCACCTCGTATTATATTCTTTTCATGGTTCCTCATCAACTCTGCTAGGTTACATTTGCTTTTTAAAACTTGAGAAAAAAGAAGAAAAACCACCACACAGAATTTTCTATTTTTCTAATGATTTATTTGGGGTATATAGACCATCTGAACATAGAATATTTTAAATAATGTGTGTAGGAGGACATCCCATAGATAATTAATACATTCTATGACAGTGACAGAGGAATGGGTAATGTGTGTATATGTGCCGTCTCGAGTCAGCGGTGGCGAGCATGGTTACCCACAGGCTGAGATGGGGTGGCTGAGCCCGTTGAAGTAAGACTTTTCTCGCTCGCTCATCACCTCAAAGTGCAGCGGCTGCTGACAGAAGGTGCACTCTGCCGAGGAGTGGGGCTTCAGCGGCAGACCCGCCTCCTTCCATGTGTCCACCAGCCTCTCTGAGGAGGGGAGCGGAGAAGAAGGGAGGTTAATATAACATCAAGATCAAGCTACAGGTACTATTAAAAAAACAGGACCATAACTATAAAGCTAACTTTATGCCATTGCAAATTAACATGTGGTTACATTTCTGAATACGTTTGATATCAACAAAATTAAAACACCATCTTACCAACAAAGAATTTCATCATCTCAGGAGTGTGGTGAGGTGTTGGTGCGATACGCAAGAGCTCCTCTCCCCTGGCAACGGTGGGATAGTTGATGGCCTGCACGTAGATGTTGTGACGACTCATCATGATGTCACACACTTCGCTGTTTTTCTCTGCGTCTGACACCTGAAAATTACAATAAAACAAATAGAATAATGAGGCTGGGGGCATTTTGAAGACACACAAATTAAATCTTCATAATTGTTATAAATTTAAATGTGGCTCTGTCTACAAGATCGATTGGGCCCTAGATTTCCTAAAGAATTACCCGGACGGGGATGATGTGGCTGGGGCAGTGCACCACGGGCAGCCCAGAGTCCATCAGCATCTGTCTGAGCAGCTTGACGTTACGCTGGTGTTTGCGCCTCAGACTGCGACCCTCTTCCCCCTTGAGGACCTGGATGGACTCCCGGGCTCCCGCTAACAGCATCGGCGGCAGAGAGGTGGTGAAGATGAAACCGGCGGCGAAGGAACGCACCATGTCAACCAGGGATGAGGTGCTCGCGATGTACCCGCCCACACAGCCGAAAGCCTTGCCTGGAAGAGGACATGACATAAAAAAGGTGGTTATCATTTGATTTTGAAGGAACAGCCCTACAAACATGGGTTTCTATCCCTCAAACTATGATCCTTGAAGAGGTCACTGTAGTGGTCCTTGTCAAAATCGCCCACTCTGATCCTACACCCCAGATCTGTGAAATGGCTGCTGCAGAAGTACAAGCGCTGTGGAGCTCTCAGTCAGACATAATTGTCCCCTCAGCTTGAAAGACACAGCGACAGCGGGTAATTCAATAAGTGAACAACAAAAGCCCACAGTCTCCTAGCAACAACAGAGCTGCTCCAGCTTCTTTAAGCCCTCTGGCATAATGGGTGACACAGCTGACTCCTGTTACAGTGACGGAACAAACATCTACTGGATTTCTGTGAGCATCTTTCTTTGGTAAATAGAAATATATGAATATAGAACACTTTATAACACTAGATTTATGCACGTTCACCATTAGATATGGTTCTGTAACATTTGAGGTCGGCTTGACAGTCAAAAAGATTCATATAATACAACGAGTTATCTAATTGAGTAGAGATTAAATGCTGACCTAGTGTTCCTGATACGATATCGATCTTGTGCATGACGCCATCTCGGTCTCCGATGCCCCCCCCCCTGGGTCCGTACAGGCCCACAGCGTGAACCTCGTCTACGAACGTGATGGCACCGAACTCGTGGGCCACGTCGCACATCTCCTCCAGCGAGCACACAGCGCCTGTATTACAGAAGGAGGGTCAAAGAGAGAAAGTTATAAAAAGGAAATCCCCATCTCTAACATTTATCAACAACCAGGTTTTGTTGACAAAATAGATCAACATCTGAAACTCACCATCCATGGAGTGGACGGTCTCAAAGGCCACGATCTTCGGTTTGGAGGGATCTCCCTTCTGCAGCATCTTTCTCAGATCGGCGACATCGTTGTGGCGGAAAATAAATTTCTTAGCACCGCTGTTCCTGATTCCCATGATCATTGAGGCATGGTTGCCTGCGTCGGAGTAGATCTCACAACCTAAAACAGATCAAAGTAGAGAGAGCTGGTGAGAATGGTAAATGTTTTTAAAGGGTTTGCATAGCTTTGACCATTTCAATAATAGATGACAACCATTATTTAGATCAATATTTTGGGGAATGTCTGCTTTATTGTACAACAAACACTTTGGAATAAAAAAATTTACCAGGCAACATCTTGGCGAGGGTGAAGAGAGTAGAGTCATTGGCCACAAAGCAGGAGGTGAAGAGCAGAGCAGCGTCCTTATTGTGGAGGTCAGCCAGTTCTTGTTCCAGCTCCACATGGAATTTACTGGTCCCAGAGATGTTCCTGGTGCCTCCGGCCCCCGACCCGTGTTTTCGTAAAGTGTCCCTGGAGATGGGAAGAACAAACAATTGTTTTTGACCCGTTTTTCAGAGGAATCACTGGGAAAATTGGTTCACACATTAAAGTCAGATGTAGATTTGAGATAAGGGTACCTAGTGGGAAATATCAAATAGAATAGCACAGGAGATGCTGAGTAATTGACACCACAATTAAAGAAAAGGAGTCACGGCTGCAGAGGGAATACGATCTGAACAAGCTCAAACAAGCAAAGAGAAAAACAAAACACCTTCACTTGGGCCTTTGGGGTTTAGATGTGAACTAAGGCCAAGTAACATTGTAAACCCCACAAACAACAGACACCGGGTGTCAGGTTGTATTTAATTATTAGGTGCTGTGTCTCCTTTATCAGGTTCTTTCCATTGGCACTCTCAGTGGGACATAAGGTACAAAAGCAACAGGTTTTTCCATTACATGTCAGCCCATCTGAACCCAAGGGACTGCTTCAGGTGTATTTACCTGCATCTCAAACACAAACAACCCGCCCCCCCATCCCAAATACTCACATTATCGACTGCACGACCCGAGGGTGTCGACTCATGCCCAGGTAGTCGTTGCTGCACCACACAGACACCTCCCTCTTTTCCGCTAGAGAGTCAGTGAAGTTGTCGGCCATGGGGAACTCGCTGGCCAGACGATTCACGGTCTTAAACACGCGATACGTGTGGTCGCTCTTCTTCTCCTCAATCTTCTTCTCGAAGAATTCATCGTAGTGGAAGGGGGACACTGTGAGAACGGGAAACAAAAGTTTTATTGGGTGAAGAAATGGCTAACAGCTGTGGCAAGTATGACCACAGTCTTGGAGTGGTTTCAGTAAGTAAACGTCCCGGCCTTTCAAACTGGTTTGTCAGGTCTGTGTCAATACCTTTCCATTAGAATATTGTAAAACAACCTTAAAAAGAACTTACGACTTCCTGGCAAGTTGTCCTGCAGCAAGTGGGAGACCCTTTTAGGTCTCTGTTTCAAAAGAGACTTCATTATGTCAGCCTGCTCCCCTCCCATGCCCTGAATGCTGCTGGCCAAGGACGGCTTCTTCAGCTGGGAAGGGGAAACCTCTGGAAATGGCAAAGAGAGGAAAAACAGAATAGCATTGAATACTAGGGGAAATACTGGGTAAGAAACGGAATAATCGAATCAATTCCAAACAACTCTTACCTTTCTGGACAGTGCGGACTTCCTGAACATCCTCTTGGTACTCCATGCCCACCTGGCGGACCACACTGCTGTTTTTCTGGCCCATCTCAGCAGCCAGGAAAGGGCATTTGGAGGCCACGGCTTGGCCTTGGGGGGGCATAGGGTGACCAGCAGGCCGGCTGGAGCCTGCAAACCAAGGGATAGTTAAGACCTGAGGTGTATCTAAACTGACAACCTAATAACAATATAATAGCCAGCAATAACTCATCTTAATTAATACCTTCAACAGCAGACATGGTGTCGTCAGACCTGTGGTTGGAGGAGGATGAGCAGAGGGCCCGTACCATCGCCGGAGCCATAGGCTTTGAGGCCAGCTCCATCATGATGGGGCATCGCTGGGCATACACCACCAGAGACGACTTGGACTGCTGGAGAAAAGCCTGGGGCACACGAGCCAAGAACGGACAGCGACGCACAATGACATCCATAGTCGGGAGGATTGTCCAGAGATCTGAATGAGATAGTAGTGGGATTATTAAAAAGTAGTAAAAAGTACTTCCTTAAAGTTCAAAGTTTACAGAGTATTCCCTTATATTAAACTGTGCTAAAGAAAAGCAGATAGCAATTGAGAAATTTGATCTGAAATTTTGATATGCATTATGGGAATATCATCCAACCTATTGATAATAAATCCTGATTAATGCATTTTCTGAACAGTTCCATGGTTTAGGGAGTATCAGGTTTCGGCCACGTATCCATTCCCACATGAAATACTACTTTACGCAACAAGTGTTTGATCATTCCAAGTAGCAGGCACGTAAGAGCTCAAGAATGATTGCGTAAAACAATCTTTCGAGGCTTACATATGACCCTGTTATCCCCCTTCACCAAGTTGGACCCAGGGCCACACATTCCTCGACAGAGTAATCACTCGCGTACATTTTTCCAATCTCAAGTTATGGGGAAACGTTCGAGGACAAGTAACAAAAAACACGTAGACACACAGTTACCAGTTTAACCCCTTTGAACAAGAGCCAATACGAAAACCAGAGAGCGCGAGACTCCTTTTAAATTCATATTTACCGATTTCCTTCCACTAATTCGAGCCATGGGTTCACCATGTAACTGTATCCTTATGTCATCCTCACGACCAAAGGTGTGAATCCCATCCACACAACAACAACAGAGGCATTGAGAGCAGATCACTCGCTGTGGTTATAAAAAGCTGAGAAATATCAGTCACGTTCACCAGCGACTCGGCTCTGACGCACAGTTACGCACAAGGAGGACAGCAGTCACGATTCGTGTCTTTTTACCAACATGGAGAGCCATTCAAAAAAATGTACATTACATGTTTTGGCCAAATCGTTTTTTCTTTAACGCAAACTCTGGTGGAAGATGAGCCCGAAGCTTAGCTCGTCTCCTCGGGCTTCACCTTAGCTCGGCTGCTAGCATTAGCTCCGGAAGCTAAAATCAGAAGTGGAGATGAAGCGGTGGTTAAGAGGGGACTCACCAGTAGAAGGATCAAATCGTCTCGGGGCTGCTTATCGGTCGTGTAGCGGTGAAGATGGCAGCAGCTGATCGGAGGTGTTATAACCACAGACTCGGGTGTGGTGGGCGTGAGGAGCAGGTGAGGCTGCTTCGTTATCCTGCACTGAGGACGAACGAAGGGGACCAGGACGCGCGTGCGCTTATAAAGGCTTGGTTACCAAACCCGAGTCTCGCGAGACTCCCGTTCGCGTGAGTCACAGGCCCACGCACAGGGTGGGACGGACGACACCGGTCATTCCAGTTCAGTTAAAAGTAAAGGTCAATTCAGGTCAGGTGAATTATTAAACAATAAAATAAACAATTTACAAAAACACGGCACATATGAAAGAACACACAGGAATAAATCAATTCTTAAAACCTGTTTTTATACACTTGCTTTCATGTGATGTTATTGTTTTCTTTTACTATTGCTTGTATGGGTTCAAGTTTTCATAGCTCTATATTTATACATTTAAATTGGACACCATTTCTTTCAGACCACCTAAACGTGGTGGTCTGGTCTCCTTATCACATCGCATCCTGCTGATTGTTATTTGTCTTATGTTTACATTTCTTGCTCTGCTGTCAAAGCACTTGGTTGACTCAGTTATTTTTAAGTCCTATATAAATAAAGGTTATTTTTATTATTATAATAATAAATATAACTCTTCATGCTATCATTGTTAACGCTTTGAAAAAAACATTTTGAAAACAGCACAAGCTGCTGCAGACTTCCCTGTTTTTTTTTTAAACAAGGTGATAATTGGAATAAATGTATCGTTTGACTCTTTGCTGAAGGTTGTAAATCGTGGTTTTTAGTCATTCTTTATTAATAATTGGAGTAATTAAAGCCCCCCCCCTCCATGATTAATATAAGTGGACAGAAACTACATTTCACAATCCTCCAACACTGTATTACCTGAGCATGTGAGACCTCAGGTGTTGAAACAGAGTCACTGAAGCTTAATGAGCTGGTTCTTGATCACAGGCAGTACAATGTGTGACGATATCAAACTCTCTATATATTGGAAGACTAAGCCTATATGCATCTACACTATCGTTATGGAACTAACAATATAAGATTCATTATTTATTATTAAACTCACTATGCATTAACAGAGTAGAGACAGCTTCCGTTTTATAAGTTATGCCCAGTAAAAACTGCTTAAATTAATGGAGTCTGACATAGTGGCCCTGCAATAAATGCTACTTTTTGGGGGGTTTGTGTGTGTGTTTGTGATGGCCGCACCAGCAACCACACACTGACATTCCGAAACATGGTGGTAACTTCTTGATTTCTAATTTGCTTAGTTGTTTGTTTTTGCACACGCACCCACTTCATAAATAAAATAACTGGACAAATTTTGATTTCATACAACATACTTTTATTTGTTTAATATTTTCTTTTTGTGATAATTAATTGCGTTTTCTTTGAGTTACCAGTTCCTGGGGGATTGTTTCTGGAGTCATCTGGCCATTCAGCAAAAGGAGACCCAGCTGCAGCAGACCAACTTAAATGGCTTTGAGTCCTAATTGGACTGCACCATGTCTCTTGCCATCATGGGGAAGGACATTATTGCCTTATCTCTATTTGTAATTGTTAAATCTTTAATTATTGCTTGATATTTATATTTAATTCATTTTCCTTAGTTAATATTATATGGTCTAATACGGGGATTTTATGTTGTGGCGGTAGTTTGTTTTCAACGTTAGCATGTCTATGTGTATCCCCCTCTTTGTTTTGATTGGCTTGACCAGCCACCATATATGTTCCCATCGCTCAGTCGAGGGGGGCTTTTTGTGTTGTTGTGATGCTATCAACTGGTCGCCAGCTGCTGCTTGAGGATAATTTGCCTTTTTACCGGTTGTGAGATTTTCTTTTTACTTCTTGTTAATGGAAACTGAATTAAAAAAAACACCTTTTCGTTCAAAGAAACTCTGTGGCTCTCTGGTCTTCCTGCTCGGTCCCACAGTGCTGTAGAAACCATTTTAAAATGAGCATTTCTGACGGCGTGAACATACTCGAAAAAACTCATCCAACTTCATGGGCACGTCAGGCTTTAATGAATACTTAAATCATTAAATGATAAAATTCATATATTTATTTCATACATATATCAAAGAAACACTCGTGCATGAAATAACACAGAAAATGAATACGAATACATGTTGGGCACTAGAAGGGTAGTGATACAACAAATATTTGTATTCAAAAAGTAACAAAGGGAACATTTTCAATAAAGATTTTTGATGATCAAAAACAAGTTAATTGGGGGATAACAAATAAAGAATGATGACATTTTGAGCTTGGTCACCTTTGACCAATGTTGTGTATCGAATGGTTAAAGCTGAAAGAATAACACTTGTTTGTGACTTACTATTTAACTCCACCCATGCATCATATAAAACAAGTAAAGGATAAGCAAATAATTCCTTTTCATCAGTTTGCTTCAATGTCAAAGTGTCAGTGATCATGACCTCAAATTAATCTTTGATGTCTTAGCCTTATGCAGAAGTGAAAGATGTATACGATCTAAAGAGAAACAAGAGTGTTTTTGAGCTGAACAGATCTATGAGTCTGTAGGTAAAGATAGTGATATTATCACCCACTGCCAAAAAGAGGTAAGCCTCGTTTTACAACTTCAATTCGATATACAAAACATTTTCACCGTGTCTACTCTTGATGGCTTGGATGCAATGCGTGTATATGTGTGGTTCAGTGCCGCGGCTGCAGCCCCTGTCTCTCTGGGTCTGTTAAAGGAGTCTTGTATGTTTTTAACTTCACCTCCAAGTTACGTCCTTTGCATTGTCTTCTGCTGCCCCCTATCGATCTGTTTAGGCAATTGCACAATTGGCCTCTGTAATCTGGACGCCCTGTGGCAGGTTGTATTTTGTTGAAATTCACCGGAATAGTTCAGTCGGACTGAAAACGGTTTACTTGTGTGACAGTCGGAATGGAGAGTTTGAATGGTAATTATCACTAATCAAGATACAGATAAATCCAGCATACTATATACATGCATCCTTTAATACACTATAGGGGAAACCTGTAAATCTCATGTAGGCTAGTGGACTTTTTTAGCTTTTTGGAAATGTTCAGAGGGGGAATTTGTGGATTTCCTTGATGCCACTTCAGAGTCTTCAGAGTTGCTAATAATTGTGAAATTGTGTGACGACAATGTGAATCCTTTTCGAATTGTGCAAGAACAAAAAGCCTGCTATGACATCCAAATAAACCGGTGACTGTGCAAAACTATACCCGACGCAACCGGTGAAAGGATTCAGGACATGAAAAGTCTGAACAAGTTTCTTAAGCGGTCTTAGGTGGAACTACTGATGTGTTCTTTGGCAATATACTGAGCTTCAAATTCAACTGATGGCTGTGGCGACAGTGTAAGCGCGGTAGGTGAAGTTCTCTATGAGTATATTTGTGAATAGGTGAATGTGACTTCTACTGTAAAGTGCATTGTGTGGTTGATAAGACTGGAGAAGTGCTATTTATCATCTACCGAAAAAATCCGGAACAAGCTGTGAGCCTCATCATAACTGTCGTCTGACAACAAACACCTCACATGCACGCACGGCGGTTAGAAAAACAAAGAGGAGAGAAACTCAAATTACAATTTACATATGTGACTTCACAGTTCAAGGAGTCATCAGTCACCAGTTGCTGTTTAAATGTGTACGAGCTCATATACATACTTAAAGTCATCTATCAGGCAAACATCTTTGTGTTTTGGACTGTTGGTCAGGTAAATTAGGTAAATTAAAGCAGACATTTAAAGAGATGTCACTTGTGGACAAGGTTGGATAACTGCTGAGAAAACTTAGTAACTGCTCTCAGGCCTTAAATCATTGAAGGGTCTGTAGGCACCAGGTTAACTATGTGGAAAATAGTTTGGAGTGAAAAGCACATAATGAATCTTAAAGTGGCAGCCACATTATTACCTTCAGGCCAGTTCTTCTACTAAAGCACTGACTTAAAATGTGAGTTAAAAGTTTGTATTATTCTTGTGCTCACATATTTAGTTTCTTTGACTAAACAATTACTTTTTATCCACTTTTTAACTACAAACTAGTAACTTATGCATATATAAAGTGTGGAAAATGGACTCAACTAAGTACTAGACAAAATACAAGGAGACATGACTACAATAGAAACAAAAACAAACACAAAGAGACGCTTACGTGATGTAACCTTTTATGTAATCAGCCTGCAAGGTTTTTTAAGTTGTCATCCAAAAAGCTTTCTCACAGTAAGGCATGTCGTTTTCTTTTTCCCTTAACCCAACCTAAAATCAGCAGAAAACTCAAAATACAAATGAAAAAAAATCTGAAAAGAATAAATTAACACTGTAAATAATAAGTAAAGATGGATTTGAAGTTCCATCAACACTCACCAGAAGCAGACTTCAACAACCTCACAAAGCATTGAACTACAGCCAGGTTCACCACTTTTCAAATTACCAAGTCATTTTTTAATGATATCAAATTTATAGATGGATATCTATAAATGCAAATATAGCATTAAAAGACCCTGATTTATTTCATTTTTCTGAAAGACTGAACAATATGTAAACCTTATTTCCAAATCATCCATAAAAGGCTGTACAACTTTGAGTATCTTTAATTTCTACAGGATATTGATATGATCTCTACGTTGATTGTACAACACCCCTTGGCTTGTTTGTGAATATGTCCCCTGCTTCTTGTTGTATACAACCTCGTGTCTACATTCTTGTTCTATTCTTTTATTTTAAAAGAAGAAAGAAAAGAAAAAGAGAAGCCATTTCCAGGAAGAGGGCGGGACTCTGTCGGAGTGACTCACCCCCTTGTATAGACGATCTTTTGCGTCAGCAGCTCATTGGAACATAGCTCCTCCTCTCTGCTCTCCGCGGAGACTCCCACCTCGGCGCCTGGATCCGGGAATCTTGAAGAGAAGCCATGGCGTCAGGCCTGTGCGGTGCTGTTGTGCTCGTCCTCTGGGCCGTTCTGGCCCCCAATGTGTTCGGTAAGTGCGATTTGTGGACATGTAAAACTGCAAATGCTCGTCATTTCGTCGCCGCTGCTTCGGGAAGTCGGGCTTTGTGCGGTTTTTGTAACGCTCGGGGGTTCAGACGCACCTTATTTAGAATCGGGGCGATGTCAGTGACGTTAGCTCCAGAGCTGTCCGGGAAAAGTTAACGTAGATATAATGGTTGTTTATTTTAAATACTAGTTTATCAACTAATAAACAACCTAGCCCCGCTCCATGTGTTAAGACTCGAAGGTTAACAATGAAAAAGACAACAGGTTTAACCCGATACCAGTCAGCCAGCTAGCTGTCAGTGTGGCTGCTGGTTCAAATGGTCGAGTCCCTTTTCATCACTGGAGTCTGATCAGTGAAATAATGATGTGTTCAAACTTCAATCATTCAATTATTACAGATCCCAGAACATCAGCTTTATTTGTCGTGCCTTATTCTAACCACAAAGGGATTCAAAGTGCTTTACATCAAACATGAAGACATCACGGCCCATTGTGAGAGCAACGATACAAAGAAAATGGTCCATTAAAAAAAATAATGTCAAAAGAGTTAAATAGAGAATAAACCAAATCAAATGGGAAACAAAAGAGTGAAGATAACACTGCATTTAACAGGAATATAATACAAACCGCCTATAAAGTCTGAAGCAGCCATGAAGTAAACCCTGCCCTTATGAAAGGTATAATGTTTAATATTTAAAAGCACCACAAAGTAAAAACCTCCAGCTGAATCAACACCGGTAACCAAGCTCCATGAAGGTAGCATAATTATAGGTTTTTAGCTTGTTGTGCTTAATGCAATTGTAATTTAGTGTAAACAGGGTGAACAAAGGATGGATGCATGCTGTAATGATCGTGAGGGGAATACAGAAAGAGAACGTCTGTGTGTAGCGCGATGCGGGTCAACAGCACTGAGGACTACATCCTCTAAAATATCCACTATGTTTAATTGACGCGTCTCTAAAACAGTTGCAACAAAATCTTTCAAATGTTTAGTTACAAGGGGAACATCAACTTGACAGGGAATACAGAAGAAATAACAAATAAAAAATAGCATCCAGAACAGGGTTAAAAACAAATTTGAAGAAAAGTAACAGACACACAAATACATACTTGTGTACACATCCTTGTGACAAATCCTTTTAACCCTGTCTATCCCGGCATGGATGTGACGATCGCTATCATTGTTGTATGGCCTGGCTCAGGTTAAACCCGAATGTAAAACAAATACAACAAGAGAATGAATGCCATGAATATACCTTTTTTTTATTATTTAGTTTTGTGGTCAAAACTGAATGATAATTATACATCTAGCAATACACAACAGTTACTTCCTTTGCATGGCTGTTAGAGTGCAGCCAAAGTTAATAAAAACAAAAGACCTTTTAATAGTATCAAACAGTTCCTCTTCACCGCTTGAAATAAAGAACTTGCCGGTGAAGGTACAGTGCAGATGTTGTTTTTGAACAGAGAAGAAGAGGTGATTTTGGGGAACAGAAAATTGCATTTTAATTGAGGAGAAATTTATAAACTTTGACGTGGTATTGGATCTAAACATATATTTGTGTATTCGCTGACCCGGTGTTTTTGGCTTTTACGTTACGGAGGCTAACCTTTCTCTTTTTTCTTCTATTCTGTTACAGCCAGGGACGAGGACTGTTTGTACTACAGAGATATACACCAAGTTGAACACTCTAGCCAAACGTGCTACCTTGGGTTTTGCTGTGGTTCCTGCTACAACAGATATTGTTGTAGCAATACTTTCGATTACCTTTCTGAGGACAAACAAGAAGACTGGTATTGTATTTTATTCTCTCCTTGGTGATGAACTGTCTTTGTGTGCTCTCTCTGTTCCTGTGTGATCATAAGAGAGATGTGTTGTTGCAACCCATGATGCAAAGTTTAAGCACTTAAAAAACAGGAAGTAGCGTCTTCCTGTGCACGACCACCAGCATGAAGTTGTGGCGAACCAGCTAAATGTAGCTCTAGCAGTCTTTAAAATGCCTGCTTCACACTAGAGGAATTTCAAATCTTAAGTGATTTTGTAAATTACTGGAAACCACGAACATCGAGGATTCCTGTAGATAGATAGATAGATAGATAGATAGATAGATGGATGGATACTTTATTAATCCCGTGGGAAATTTAGATCATCCAGTAGCTTATACACTTAAGCACATCACTGACATACATACATAAATCACATACGGAGATCATATATACAGATACAGGAATGGAATGCAATGATGTGATTGTGTCAGTGTCCAGTAGGAAAGTGTTCTTGTGCTGCTGGAGTGGATAGTGCAATAAAATATATATATATATATATAAAAAGAGACGCAGGATTCCAGCGACTTGGGTAAAAAACAAACCGTGTCGTCAGGTAGTGGGTTTGTTTGTGTAATGTCTTGCGTGAACGTTAGGACATATTAAACAAGCCCTCAAACTGTTGCCTCATTTCCATAAGTTTGTCATCCTTGTCTACACTACACCTGGCACAGCCTTATTTATGCCTTAGGCCACCATGTTTTGGTTCTAAACACCAGGACGTGAGCGCAACAGCTGTTTGGTGGCGCTTCACAGTCAGCTCGCTCTATTGGCTATTGTGGGTTTCAGCTCGCTCGCCCTCGCTGTCCCTTTCAAACTACACGAGTCTCCCTGGTTTCAAGTCCTAAATATAAAAAATGTTTCGAAATCAGGGAAGCCCCCGATTCAGTAGATGACATTAAGATTGTGTCTCTCTAGTCAGGAAAGCTGAAGTGCCAGGACGATTATTCTCTAGTGTGCAGCAGCAGGCCTAGCTGACGGGGGGGGGAGTGCTAGATTGTGTAGCTTATATCCAGGATGTAGGCTTGACATTATTCAGCATCTTCTCTACTAATCTTCAATGTTTTTGTGATTCATTTTGCTGTATTTCTTCTTCTTTTTAAGTGATATCCAGTCGGATAGGGAATATTCTTCACCGTTCCACATGATCATCGGGATTGTCAGCCTCGTCGTCGTGGTGCTCATCGTCATCTGCTGCTGTGTCTGTCCCTGCTGCTGCCTGTACAAAATGTGCCGCAAGCCACGACGTAAGTAGCCTGTCACCAACAATTCATCCTGACTGTTGGTAGTTCCTCGGCCTAAAGTTAGATTTTCAACAACGGGTTTGCATTGACATGAATTCAACATATTGTAGCGAATGGATAAATTGAGGCAGAAGACCTTATCTTTCAGTCAGCAATGCACACATTCAGCTACACACAGTAGCTCTCTCAAGCTGGGCACCGGTTCACAGCCCCTTTCATGCAAATACGACAGCACAGGCACTAGCCAATCAGATCGCGTTTATGCTCACGTCTAAAGAGTGCGAAGCTCAAAAATAAAAGATGGCGGACCCAACTCTGTAGATGGTCGTATTTGTAACTAAAAGTTGTTTGTTTGACTTTTTTTTGCTTAGATTTTTAAAAATGTACAGAGAAATAGACACTGTACAATGTAAAAAAAACATTACTGTAACTGAAAAATAAGTCTGAGAGGAGGGTATTCTCCAGGGTAGTATTGAATGCACAATAACAGGGTAGCAATGTTTATACATGGCACTAGGCCCAGAATAATATAAACACTATTTTATGCAATTTATATAGTAGGGGGTCCCTGCTCCATCTCGCCATCAGTTTGGGGGACCTTGGCCTGAAAAACGTTGAAGACCCCAGGTATAGGTCATAAACCCTGCTTCCTCCATGTCAGTGGATGGGACATGAACCAAACTTACAAGTAAAAGTACATATAATCATTTCTTAAAGATTAAGAAACATTTGTCTGCTTCTCAAATGCAAATGTTTCTCTGTGAAATAAATGACCATTTAAAAAAGACCTTAGTCCAAAGTGTGAGACCACTTTCACTTTCACTTGAATGTTGAAGTTGTTTGAGCATTGACCATGTGACTGAAAGTCTAGAGTCAGTGACAAACATCCATGTGACAAAACCTTAACGATGACATTAACAGGCAGTTAATACTCACTAACCCACAGCAGAGATACAACAGAAATACATTGACAGCTTGTAGACATGCGCTGCTACTGCAGCAGCGGCATGTTGCTACACATGTGCTGGTTTCTTGCACACTAGCAACAAACAGTATTTTTTTAGTGGCTGTCTGGGTGTCGAGAGCTTCTCAACCTACATGCAGTGTCAGATTGGGTTTCTCTCCTCCATTTAAAAGAAGGAGTCAGACTCTTGGTTTCCAGTGTGTTGGAGTATTTGTCTCTTTTTAAAAGGGGAACATGAGGGAACTCATTTGAGGTTTGTCGGCCCACCCACCACATGACTTGTATTACTGCAGTAACTAGGTCTGACTAACAATACAGGCTTTGGGTTCGCAGAGAACGAACTAATCTAATGTTCCTTAAATCACAACTATATGAGCCACTGGGAAAAATTAAAAATATGTTTTTCACTCAAGTCAAAGACTGAAGATCCGTCTGTGTAGTTCTACTAAATAGTTTTAGATTTGGATTTAGATCAAACTTGACGATTTTTTGCTGTTGTGATATGAGAGGGTTTTAAAAAGTATTGTTTTTATCCATATCTTTGTTAGAGTTAACACATTCCATGAGAAATACATCAGCATCTGTGTCTTCAGAGCCAGGGTGTTATTTCTTTCTGTAGCTGCTTTCAGGCATGCGCTCAACATTTTCCTGAACTTTTCCAAGAAGCTCTATATGAGACCGCAAATGTCCAGGTCAGTTCTCTGGACATTTTCCGCTATTCTCTCCTGCCATGTGAGAACACGGCAGGAAAATGTCTGGAAAAACCTCCCAGCGAGCGAGTGGTTGTGTTGTTGACGTTTCTGATGCCGGATGGACATGTGATGTGCTGTAAACAAAAACGTGTGACTTCCACAGTGGAATTAATACGTCATTCCCAGCCTCCTTCATGTTGTAACCAGGCTTCACCCCTCCTCTGAATTTCCGGACATTTTCCTGTTGTTGTGATGCATCTAACGGGAACAATCTCCTGCTGCATTCTTCATACGTGGAAGACAAAGTCCGGGAAAATGTATAGAAAATCGGTTCTTGAGTCCTTGTCTGAAAACGGCCTGCGATTAATCACATAATTTAGGAACGACATGTTTCTTCATGGCGGTGAACTTGGCCACTGTAGTTTACTGCATATCGAGTTAATCCCACATACTGCCTGTAACTCACTGTACTCATTAGTGCACCAAACTTCACACACACACACTCTGTTTTTATCTTCCGGCCTCAGCGTTTTGGTCTCGTTCTCATGTGAGTGGGTCGTTATCTGAACCGACATTATGGTTTAACTTCTGCTGCTGTTGGCTGTGACCACTCCTGCTTTTGAGCAACCTGCATGTTCCCACAAGAAGTATTATTTTAAATTTTTTAGGCAAGACGTCCGAATCAAACTAGTCAACCTACCCCATCATTAAGTGTGACTTGGGAAAAAGCTTTAAATTACTCCCTCGAGGTTTGTAACGAAGCCTCCTTCTTACTTTCATCTTCTTTTTGTCTCTGTCCATCAAATCTCTTTCATACTGAAGAGTATGACATATCAAGAAAGACATACATGAACTTTTACATAGATGTATCGTAAACAGAGAGATTTCCTCGTATAAGAGCCCAAGTACTAATTTACAAGTCAGACCAAAAAGTTTCAAAACCCTTATTTTAAGCCGATGAAGGGTGAGATTCTCACTTGGAGTTTTACATTTGTGTGATGATTTTGTGAGAAATATGAATAAAGAGACTCCTCATTTTTATGAGCTGTCAGTGACCGGTGGTCTCTATCCACTGCTCTTTCCAGAGAGCTGTTTTTTGTCTCTTCAGTTATTCAATTAGATATCATTTGTTTTTCCCCTCTGACCCTCTTCTCAAAATTCCCCACACTGGAGGGAAAAGCACTTGAACCATGTGTGTATTTGTGTTGGCTCTCTCTCATGTGAACTCCTGTTAATAATACACACACTCTTGCACGTCCTGTCAGTTTGCTCCTTCAGCCAGCTTGTTCACATTGTGCCATGCAGACACTTCGCTTGCTACACAAGCAAGTATGCGGATTCCCTGAATCGGGCTGATGCATGTTGGGATCACATCTAGGAATGTGAGAGCTCCACCTCGTTTGACTCATAATTTCCATGACAACTGCAGCGGGGGGAAACTTCCCACGTCATTTACAGGAAGTGGTCGTACTGACTCCCACTCTGTCTCTCTCTTCTGGTTTGGTTGTGGATTTATATGCATGTGTATGACTCCAGTAACATGCTTTCCCTGACTGGTGGTACAAAACAGAAAAAAAAACACTCTTTGTGAAATTTGGACAGTTTGCACCTCACACACACACTTCCTCTTGCAGATACAGTTCAGATTACTGCATAAACGTTGAGATCAATTTTGGAGTATAAATTAAAATGAAACTGTAAAAATGTGGTATAATTTTAGTGATGGTTACATTAATAGGACAGTCAATTTTTTGGAAGTCTTGTGGACTTCATACAGGTCTTAAGATTCAAAAATGCAATCCCTTGAATTTAAGGCCTTTGTCATCGCTGCAGATAATAAAACGCTGTTATAAAACTACAAACACCCCGGTCAGAACTGATCTCAGTTCACTCATTGGGGCTGTGGGAAAGACTATGGATATCTGTCTCTTCCTGTATTTTGCAAGATAATTTGGTGTTTCGGGGGCTATTCTCTACTAAGTTAATTCTGGGACGGATATTCCTTCATATATTTTACTTGACATAGGCCTTAAATTGAACTCATTAGGGTCTTAAAAAAAAGTCTTAAAGTGTAATATAATTGGTTAAGTTAATGCGGAAGTCGTCTGAACTAAGTCCCAGTGTATCTTAACGGATAACAAGATGAGTTCTCTGTGTGAAACCTGAATTTCTCTTTGTAATATTGTAACACTTCGTACTTGCCGTGGTCAACCTAGTTACATACTTTAGCAGACAGTGTGGTGTCTATATGTGATATATATATATCTGCTGCTTTGTCTTTACTTACAGCTGTGGTAGCTACCACCACCCACACAACAGTGATCACCAGCACTCCTCAGAATTACCCTCAGCAGCCGACTGCATCTCCCGGCCATCCTCAGTCCTACCAGGGGGCCCAGTACCAGCCCTACCAGCCTGTACCAGTGCAGCCTGGATATGGCGCCCAGCCCATGCCCCAGGGGTATGGAGCTCAGCCCATGTCCCAGGGGTATGGAGCTCAGCCCATGCCCCCAGTAACATACCAGGGACAGCCGTTCACACCAGGGCCACCTCCAACATATCAGGAAGCCAGTGAGTGTGCATTTTATTTTCATGACTATAGTTATAATGTGACCGGTATGATTGTGACAATAGCCTGTTGTCCTGGTAAAGACGCCTTCCTGTTTACACATAAGCTAAAACAACGATGATGATTATGCATTGATTAGATTCAAACAACAGCAAAAGTGAAAAGTTTTAAACTTTCCTTCAATAAATAAAAACTAAATGATGATGCTAAAGATTGATGAATGGACAAATTAACTGATATTTAATATTATAGACTTTAATGCAAAGTCTCATTCAACCTTTTTGCAGCAGAGTTGAATTGTACATTGCATCTTTTGGAGGATGACATTTACATTTAATCCCACTGGAAATGAGACAGTAATACATACATTTGTTCATTTGTTGGCAGTAGATGTGATTGTAACATAAGTGCAACCCCTGTTTTTTATAAGTAGTTTAATAAGTATAAATTCATTTGTTTCGTGATAAATTTCATCCAATCTAGATTCATCATCCTCTAGGTTGTGTTTCTAGAAATTTCCTCCAATCTAGATAAAGCTACTCAATATTTTAGCTGCTCACCCTAAGCTAAAAGCAGAGAGTTATCTGTGTTTTAGCGGTGAGATGAGTGGGATGGTGTGTGTGAAACATAACAGTCTGATATTAACCGTAATCAGTGTCTCTAAAATGAGAGAAACTACATGAAGGTGACAACTGAAGCTTTAGAAAACTTAGACAACCAAAAAATTCACTAATAAAAAAGACTACCATGGAGATTTGTTGATTTCAATTAGATTAATTATATATATTTGATTTGATTAAAATTGGTTAAAGCTTATTTGCCTTTTTGTGAAATGACAACAACTAAATTTAAATTAGAACGGCCTCTGAACTTGGGCTCCACCTACAGTATGAATGAGGACCTACTTCTCAACTCTTTTAGAGGTTGCCACATCTTGGATTTCCTGATGTTGCAAATGAAAAATGAAACTCATGTTCCTCATTTAAGACAATTTTTTTTCTTATGATCGCTGACTGTGCGCTTGAACCGATTTAAGACGGCAGTTTTTTTCAAAACAGGGGGAATGGACAGAAAACAGGCTTTTAGTTTTAGGATTAAGATTCTAATTACACAGATTTGATGATTGTGTAGTGTTATAGTAACTCACTGCATGCTATAGAAAAGCAGTCTTTAACCCAAGGTAAGGTCACATTACGTTGAGCACAGTCTGCAATTTTGTTTCTTAAATAGCTGCATTCAGGAAGCAGAGGTGGAATAACTGCTGATGGTTTACAGTTAGTCATGTCTGGATTTTGTAAAATAGGAACATGATACATTTATGGTGACTTTTCTTGGCAAAACTGAGCTTGTGGTTACTCTGTAAGCATTTTCAACCTTTTCATCCTCATGCTGTGTTTTCCTTTTTCTCTGCAGCCGGTCCTCCCTACCCTCCCAGCCAGATGCCTTACAGCCAGGCTGCGTTCTCCCCCAGCCAGCCAGGCTACCCTCTACAGCCTCCTGCCAAGCCGGAGCCCAATGCCCCGCCTCACACAGACTTCCTTACCCAGCCTGCATACAACCCAGAATATATGGCACCCCGAACTGGATAATGGACCACAGTGCTACACTCTCAGCCACTTTAAACATGCTGCAGCATTCAGGAACTTTGCATAATTTGAAATGTGCGATCTAAATCAAGATGACAGTTGTCCCAGGAGGGTCTTCATCCATGTGTTAATATGGGAGCCTGTCGTTGTAGAGGTGCTGTAGAAGAGTATCCAGGTGAAAATGTTGACACGTCTTGCCTCATATTGCATCGACTTGATATAGAAGTGGTGAGATTACTTTTGTTTTTATATTTCTCAATGGCGCCAATTTAGTCATCTCGGTGAATTAAACATAAAACCACTGAGTCTGATTTGTAAACTAAAAAAGTATATGAAGTGCTTTGTCATTCTTCCAGCCTTCTGAACAGGTCTCAACATCTCCCTCCTAGTCCTTGTCTGTGACGTGCACCAGCCGAACCTGCTCGACCTCTTTAATCCAACACCCTCAGTGCCGTCACATTCAAATTTGGGAGAAGAAGTTTTGGTGTCTGTTGCCATGACCTCACTGCAGACCGACAAATTGCTTTAAGCCTTTCTTTTCTCATTCTCCTTTCTCTGGTGTTATGCTTCATACGTGTTGGTACACAATACTGACCGGCAAAATGTAGAAAGGAATCATGTCATCGTCAATTACCGATATTCAGAGGTTCAGGGTTGTCGTTTAACTGCTTAGCAAAAGGGAAGATTCAACATACAAAGATAAGCCTTGCTCACAAGAAAGGTCAACTTTACATTGAACTTGTATGTGTTTATTTGTTTCAAGTTAGTTTAAATCACTTTAAATTGCTTATTTTACTGCCGTGCATGTCTAACTGAGCTAAAATGCAGCTGCAGTTTTTTTTTCTCAAACAACCAAACATTCATAAAAGCTCGTCTGCGAATTCAACAACTGTGCCTTCTTAGCCTTATTACCTTACTAACAGACCTTATTAATCTCGTATAGAACACGTTACAGTCAAATTTTCTATTTATTCTCGAGTGTTTGGTTCTGTTTTTCTAATATTGTTCTGTTACTCGTACTTAACTGTCCGCATAAAGGCTCAGATTAAAAAAACATACAATATTTTGCAGTGTGTCATGTTCAGCGTGAACTTTACTGTCCTGAAACCGTTCAGCTCTTTTAGTTACAACCCAAACTGCTCTGGTTCTTTTCTTATACAGTATTCAGTTATTGACCACGTCACGTCCGTTTTTAAGTTGTTTTCTTACCATTTCTTTTATTTTGGTTGCACCAATGTTGCAGTGGGGATTTTACAGTAATTTTTTTTTATTGTTTAGATTAAAACACTTTTTGTTTGTGTTTTTGCAGTCAAGTCCCCCTGTCCTGCTTTCTGTCCACTGAAATGACTTGAATATAGTTTTAACAAAAGTGACCTTTTTTTCTTGTGAGAAGTCGCAGCTCATGTGACAGACCAGATGCCTGACTGTTCAACTTTTTGATTGTGGTCAAAGAAAGTAGTAGAATTACATTATATGTTCGTATTATCTTCAGAATGTCATATCTATGCTGGGGTTTATTTTACCAGACCGGACATCAGCTAATGACAGGGGTCTAATATCGTGACATATCCAAAGTAGTTTATTTGTGAAGAGTGTGCATGTTCCCTGTATCGACCAATCGCCTGTATCGTGGATTCGCCTTGTGTGTCAAATCTGCCCGTGAACTTCGTCCTTTGGCCAGTGTTGATTCTTCAAGGTGACTCTCTTGTTTTTGTGAATTGTAGCCATTCTTGTTCCCTCTGTTTCCCATTGAAGAATAATTGCCGTTGATGCTACTTTGAGAATATATGTGCAACTTTTGTTTTGTAAAAAAAAACAAAAAAACACTGCTTTTCCTGCAGAGTTCAATAAAATATATTTTCAGCTTCCCCCAATTTTAATCATTGAATGTTCAGCTATTTGTCTCAAGTATAAACACTACACATAACAAACAACATAATCTGAATTGACAGATGTGTTCTGATAAAAGAAAAACCTGAAGCAATAGACAGAAATGAGGGAATGAATCACTCTCACAGCAGAGCCAGGTTGTTCTTCTATGTAGTTTAAGATTGATTAATTAGTTGATACATGTAAATACTGTATTGATCCAGAAGGACATTTAGGATTCCAGCAGCTTTTAGGACGGTTACAAAGAAATGCAACATACACATAAACATAAAACAATATATATATTATCTTAAAGATGTAAAATATATACCAACATAAAGAAACAAATAAAAACAAATATACAAATGTAAAAATTGAAACAAAAATGCATACACTGTATAAATAAAAAATATAAACATGAATATGAATATATATAAAAACAAAGCAACCATACAGTACTTTGTAATTGAATTTATAACTAAAGGGACCATGATGAATTCATTATTTTAATCAATTAAGAAATGTAACCAAGAGGCTTTTCTTTTGCAAGAGCAGAGCTGGTCAACTGAACAGGTTCAAATATTGAATATATGAAGAATAAAGCTGATACATAGGATTTAGTGCATGAATTAGAGGTGGGTGGGTGATGCAGACAAGGAATTTGGGTGGACTTACTTCACCCTATTGCTCAATTTTACAGGAAACGAAACTGAAATGTCAAAATGCTACACCTACCCCTGAGCTGAGTTTCCACTGGTTGCTTTCTGGTTGCTGGTTGCTTTCAGTTTAAAAGTCTTCAGATCATTTTATTAAGTTCTGAAATAAAGAAAACAAAAATCAAGAGGGTTAGGTTTAGGCCGGTTGTATCTATAACCACCTACATGCATTTATTGCAGCAATGGGTGTTGGAACCAACTCTCCAGCGTGTGTCTTTCACATGAACTGAGGAATGTTGTTGGGTCACTTGATACAGGTTGGCACCGGCAGTCGGGCTGAATGGTTGTCTCAGTGTAGTCAGAGTCGTTTCCTTATCCTAATACACCTTATATCTGAGGCTCCTGTCTTTATGGGGGGAGTTCTCTTTTGGTATCTATTCAACAGGTATTAGGACACACTCTGTCTGTTTTATCAAAAGTCACCGAGGGAAAAGGATCCAGTGAAGCAATGTGAGTTCATAATCTGCACTTTTGTGATTTCATATTTTAAATCACATGAGGACCATTAGCACTTGTTTTGAGCTTGTATTGACATGTACTGTATGTGAATGAAAGTTGTGGAGCTGTACTGTAACTCTGTGACCTCTCAGCAATGTGGCTTGTGGTACTGTTGTGTAGACTGTAACACAAGACACTGCTGCAGTGGACTAGTAAGCACCCGCCTAACTCGTAAAAAACAAGAATAACGTGATCGAAGGTGTGTTCCGGTTTTAAATCTGTGTCTCTTCTTGGCTAAACAATTTTAAAAGTTCACAGAATATGTTTTCCTATCAGTTCACCGCCTGCTGCGTATTAACCCTTTCATGCATGAATAATGACAGCCTTTTTGAGATGCTTGTACTCAATTGAAGAAACAAACCAATGAATCACTGTAGTAGCTATTTGGACACGGAGGGTTTCTACCATAAAACTAAGCAATGAGGCTTGTGGTGCTGCTGTAGACACTTCCACACAAGATACTGCTGCAGATCAAAATCTACTCCAAATCTCAAATCAATACTTGTACAAAAATGTACAAATACACGACTCCTTGGTTGTTAATTGAGGTGACAAATGTTTTTTTACCTTTGAGGGTCTCCTAGCAAAGGTAAAAGACGGATATTCAGGAGTGACCAGGCATCTCTGGCTGCCTGTCTGCCATCTTGGTTTGAATTTAAAGAACCAATGGTTGGAAGTGTATAGGACGATGCACATGCGTCCAGTGTAGTGACTAACGTGCAACTATGCCATCAAAACCCCGGCACATGCAATAAAATATCTTGTAGTGACCTCCATGCGTGAGAGGGTTGAAAGAAGATCAAATTCATTCAGTAACATTTCTGAATGTCTCTCCCCCCCCCCCTCCCCCCAGGTATCCAGATGGTTTTAACGCTGTTGCAATCCTTGGAGTCATCTTTGGATCTCTTTTTTGCTTTGTCCTGCTTTTCGTTCTGATCATCTGCTGCGCGTGTCCTTGCTGCTTGATTTACAAAAGCTGTCACAAGAGACATAACCAAGGTAGGACAACTTTCTTTGTTGAAGTTTACTCTGTGCCGGCAACTACACTTTAAACACAGTATAATGTCCTCCTCCACATTAGTGGATTGGATATGGAGATGTTAAATTCATTTCACTCAAAGATGGTTACTGTGATTTTGTTAGTTCTGACCACAGTATTGTGTGTTCAAGGGTTATTTAAAAAAATTGGTTTATGACGTGTATTGGCAGGAGACTCCGTAAGATGGTAGCATTCGTATTTTATTTTGGCTTTATTTCTGGATAGTGATATATAATTACATTGTATCTCAGTCTACCCAGATGTCGAACCTAATCTATGACTTCACTTTTAGTTGTGACGACCACCACCCAAGTAGTCAACGTACCCATGCAGCCGCACCCCCCTCATCCATCCTACCCAGGATACCAGCCTGTGCCTGGCCTGGGTGGATATGGAGGCCTGCCCGGACCCACAGCACCACCACATTCATACATGGAAGCAGGTGAGTGCTGTTTGATTCACATGAAGGAGTCAGTGTTGGTGTTGCATACCACGCACTAAGTTATAAAGGCCTGGTGATATGGTTTATCTTTGTAGTGTCGACACACACACACACACACACACACACACACACACGCACACGCACACGCACGCACACACACACACACACACACACACACACACACACACACGCACACACACACCAAACCAGAAATCAACTAACATCTACTGCCTGTGTAACTAAAGCCTGATATATCAATTATATCATCATAATACTAATATGTATTCATCTGCTTCTTAAAATAGTCGCAACTTCACTATTTAATGCTGATAGAGTAATATTTTCTAAAAGAACTACAGTGCCCAGGTGTTTGAGGCAATCTTTAAACTCATTTATAGATTTATATACAATAGCAAAAAAAAAAGAATAACAACACCCTGCTCCGTTCATGATTTTTTATTATCATGATTGTTACAGAACAAAACAATTCATTCATTTTTAGCAGGCTAACTATAAACTAAATATGTATTTCTGCCTTTTTAGCTCATCCACCTTACTCTCCAGTTCAATTTCCTCCGGGCCAGCCCATGAACTCGTTTCCACCTCCTGGACAGTATTATCCACCACCGCCACCATATTCAGACGACAGGGAACATCCACCCTACAACCCCTCATTTGGCCCAAAGGCCTGAACTGCAGCATCTTTCTCATGGGACTGAGTGAGTGGATGTGTGTAGTAAAGCTGCTTTGTTCGATGTCACATTCATGTTAGAAATATTATATTGGGGAAAAGTACAATTTTATAACTTAGCTACCAGAAATCATTGCTGCGTATTGCTGATGTTTTTTTTGTATGTGTACACCTATTATACTTATTTAGAGTATATTTGTTCAGCAGTTTCCCATTTTAAGATATGATCATGTATATATGTTTGTGTTGAATGTATAAAAAAAAGGAAAGATCAGACACACATTTCAAATCGGTGAGAGCACAACCATCAAGGCCAATTATACTGATAATTATTATTCATCAGTACAACTCAGATTCCATCATTAATATTCATAATGCCCTGAAGTCTAGATTCTCTCAGTTGAACTAGGAGTCCACTTCACCTTTTTTTTTATTGAACTCAAACTGCCACTAGAGGTCGCCACCACCCCACTTCTGTATAGAGACGGGTAAACGTTAAGCTGTTGCTACACAGGGTTGTGGTTTCAAATGCTAATAAATAAACCTGACAAAAAACATTTGTTTAATTTTCTCGCAAAGATCCCGGATTAAAATCCCAGGTGCCTTCATCTTGACCAACCGATGAACCGGGTAACATGGTTCACTGTTTCAAGTTCAGAGGAATAATTATCGAGGCTCACACACTCCCACCTTGAAACTTCCAGTTTGATGTCTACAACAGAATAACACAGTGTAATCATCTGATGCCTTTAATTGCTTTAAAATGATGCATTTTTAGCAGAATGCTGCAGCACTTACACTGGATGAATCTGCAGCACAACAAAAGAAAGCCACACTCCAACAACACTCTCTGTGTTGTGTAACTTAAAGCATCTCCAGAGATCATTAAGTACAAGCTCTTGCCTATTCGGCCCAAGTACGTAGAATGGATTATTAAAACAAACTTTTTATCCTGTCGTCCTGAATCCATTTTCAGTTGTGATATTGTACATTAAGGAGCAGTTGCACCTATAATAATATGAGGTTGATCATGACACTGGTGATTATGGCTCGTTCCTGGTATCGTAATCACATGACGTTTTAGTTCATTTAAAATAACTGCACAACAGTTTTCTGAAAGTTCTGGTCTCTTTCATAAAGATACTGGTGATGTACAAAATGAACAAATAGGCCTTTCTTCACAGTGGACATTTTTTTTCACGAGGAACAATGACCTTCTTCTGCCAACATGCACAGTACCGGAAAAAGTACTGAGAGTAAACATTCGTAACTACTTTATATACATTAATTATGTAATTGAGCATTAGGGAAGCTGCAGTTCAATAATAAAGTTAACAGTTTTACTCTAATGGCAGCCTGGGAGAATAATGAACAAATATATAAGTGTGAGAATGAGGTGTTTCCATTTATTCTCTTTCAAATCGAATACATTGCAGTTTTCCTCTTTTCTTAAACATTTTAATAATTACTTAAATTCTTCTTCCCTTTAAATCTCCAATTGTAATTCAAGTTTTCTCTCTTGTTTTCATCCTGTGTTCAAGTACCTGTTTCCAATGAACAGTTTTATGTTATCTCACCACACCAAAAGTACATTGTAAATCACAGGCTGTATCATAAAGGGTTGTCAACACAGTGATCACAACTGCAAATGCATTATCAGAACTATCTATAGAAGCTTTGCAGTTTTGCTCATGGAATTCTTTTTTTTGTGTTTGTGTCACTCCGTAAAAAACGATTGTATTTTCGAGCAGTGCATCAAAGCAGTGGAGAAACTCTGCAATCTATTAGCCTACTTATAATAAATAATCTTATAATGAAATCAGTGTTTGTTGTATGATCCATAATGTTCTATAGTTCTACCAACCTACTCTATGAAAAAGCTACATTGGGATCATGTGCGGTTAAAGAGTCAGAGTGGCCATGCTCGCATTTAATTCCATAATAACCCCGGCCCCTCCTTCTTAATGCATCCCGCACCATATCCATTAATCAATACAGTAATTGTGCTGACTGCGGCTATTTCAGTCATCGACGTGACTGGGCTCCTAACGGGAAAAATGACCCCCCCCCCCCCCAACATGTGCTGCTGCCGCCCGCCTGTCGTCTAAAATAAGCTCTCTCCTTGAAGTGTGGCTCAAACTGCTAATGAGCTCTACGGTGTAGAGATGTCCGAGTCATGGCCAGCGTGGCACAAAAATCTTTACATCCCATCATTGTTGTTTACTTCCTGTATTTAGATCCCTTTCTTCCTCTCTCCTCCTCCATCTCCTCCTCTATCTCTCCTCCTTGTCCTCTGTCTCAAGGCGATATTTTTCTGGCCTCCAGCCCGAGGAGCCATTACGATATTTTCAGCATTTTCTCGACATCCCACGCCATTCCACTCCTTTTATTCTTGTTCCACTGCGGTATTTACAGAATATCTCACATCCGGGCACACAGACAATGGACAAGGAGCACAGTGTGTTAGTGGACATCCGTTTAAAATCTACTTTTTGATCAGGTTTTAGATTCAGGGCTCTGCATCGGTGAATTGTGTGTGGGAGCAGCTGCTGACAGAGGAGAAACTGCCCAGTGTGTCTCCGGCCATGATGCTGCAAAGAGATGGAGACTTTCCTTCATGCATAGAAACACAAACAGACAAGATGCCATTATTTATATCTGGATATTTTTTTATCTTTTCCGCCAATAAATATACCTGATAACGAGTTTGAGTAACAAAAGATTGAAGTTCTTAGTGTTTTCATTCATATGCTATAGCGGCTTGTGCAGATATTCATGGTCCCCAGTGGATGGATCCTAATGACTTTTACAAGTTCCTAAATTTTCCTTTTTTTGACATAAATGTTTGTGTTTTTTAATAAAGTGAATCAAAGTATCACTAAAAGCTTGATTTTTTATCCAAACCGAAAATATCATGGACAGAATTTGCATTATGGTGAATAAAGATAAAAACTCTTTGGCTGTTTTTAAATACCACTTAAGAACAGCAGGGGGCAGACACCAGAGGCTTGTTCGTGATGCCAGCCAGATCACATGAGAGGAGATCTACCTCGTCTGCCCCCGGAACCTGGTGAGTGTAGACATTCAGGACAACACATTCATCTTATGTCAGTTTAATCCTCCTTAATGTGCAGATTTACCTTTTTGTCAACACTCAAACTGAGTTCATTCAGTGTTTAATTAATTATTTAACGCCATTTTTCTGTTTGAGAACACATGCACCTACAATGCACCACATATATTACATGCCACTACAGCTCCACAGCATGATCTCTGGGATATTTTGTGTTGTCGTTGTAAAATCAGGCTTTTCTTCCTGCTTTTGATGCTCAATAATTAATACTAAATCTTTGACTCTTCATTTGGATTTCCCAGAGACTTTTCAGACACCTGGGATCACTTGAATAATAGATATATTAATCGAGCACTTCTAGCCAGAAGAATACGCAATGAAAACACTTAAATGAAAATCTCAACTGCTGTTGTCAGATTGGACTAATTTGTATTTGCACGAGTAGGTAGTAATAGTTTTGTCTAATTTGGGCTTTTCCCCCGAGGCCCAGTTATGCAGTGAAATACATCAGTTCCTCCTCTCCTCTAATTAGTGTGAGACTGAAAAGGAACAAGTTCACTTTGGTCAGCTTGACAAGAGATAACTAATGACAGTCAAAACTGTTGAAACAGTTTTTTTTCTCCAGGTTATTATTACGATTCACTAACTTTGAATGTTTATTGCAACCATTTTCAAAAGACTTTGTTGAGAAAAAATATATTCATACTAAAGGTAAATTTTAAATATAGGCTGCTGTATATGGACTCAGTAGAAAACACTATTGAATATAAAGATTTGACTACTTCTATGACAATGTGGCAGGCTCTTGTGATTGTTTTCACCATAGGTTTGTCTGGCGATCATTATCTTTTTTTTTGGTGTGAAATCCCAAAAGCCTCAAGTCACATCCCCCTCGACGACCTCAAACCACAGTCAGCTCGTTTTTAAGAGAGTTACCAGAAGCTAGAGGAAATAGACCCTCCTGAAAACCCTGTACACTAAACATTTCACCTGTTTGTGTCAGTGCAACTGTTGAGTGTGAGGTTTATAGTGTGGGACAGTTGAGGTGACTCACTGACAGCTGCGCACAGACCGACTCGAGAGAAACAAAAAAGAATCAGCTGGTTAAACCGGAGCAGCTGTGGGTGAAGCTCATGGAGACAATGCAGAGAGTCTGGTATTCTGCTGTTTGAGCTATTATCTAAGACAAGACACATCATATCAGATCAGATCAGATGATATTGCTGTATCATAATCCTGCAATCTTCCTGATTATGTCTGTCTAAACCTCGCTCTGTCACTGCTCATCCGTTTCTCCCCCTCTGCCTTCACAGAAAAGGCCCGTAATAAAGTTTCCTGGGTCACTGTGCACATTTCGGGCCCTTTTGTC
Organism: Pleuronectes platessa; assembly: GCF_947347685.1. NCBI lineage: Eukaryota > Metazoa > Chordata > Actinopteri > Pleuronectiformes > Pleuronectidae > Pleuronectes > Pleuronectes platessa. Next base: position 10,254,423 of record NC_070627.1, on the reverse strand, counting down.
TCCCACATTCATTCCAGATCGCTGCCACCAGAAGTCAGATATCAGGCCTTTCAAGCTCCAGAGTCCTGCAGTACAAAACACAACCCTTCTATTCAGTTGCTTTTTTAACTTCCAGGTTTGTCCCTCAGTGTTTCTCCCCCACGAGCACCTGCGGCGCCGTGCGGCCTCGGAAGGAGCTTCTCGGTTTGGAACCGTGTGAACTCCACAGATAAAACAGTCTGCTCTCTCCCTCCTCTTTATTCAATAGCCTCCAAGTATCTTGACAACCTTGCCTGGTATTTTGGCAGCAGTCCCTTGAGTGTTGATGTCAGCTGAGAGAAGGGGAGGGAGGGATGGAGGGTGGGGGAGGCTGAAAGAGAGAGGGGAGGGGGGAGGAGGAGTGAGCGGGCTATTCAAGGCACTTGTCCTCTGTCTCCCTGGGAGCAGAGAGGAGGGGGGGAGGCGCACATGCACTGGGAGAATCACACTCACACACAGACGAGCAGCAGCCACATTTTCACAGCCTGCTCTCCAGACTGACAGCAGCAACCGGAGCGGAGAGCCAGCACGGCCGAGCGAGGGAGGACTGGAAACGAGGGAGAGGGAAGGAGGGAAAGGACACTCACACAGGATTTGCCCCCTTATTTCCCCTTTGTGCTTCCTCTTGAGCTGAACTTTGCTTTGCTGAAGGACCTGCACCCGGCTATGGCAGCACCGGTGGGACGTGGGAACACCGTCTCCCTCTCATCTTGCCCCTCACATGGCTGGACTGCCCTCCTCTGGCTGCTGCTGACCCTCACAAGCCAAGTGCGGGGGTTCAACCTGGATACTACCCACACTCTGCACAAGTTGGGAGACCACGGCACCTTCTTTGGTTTCTCTCTAGCCCTCCACCAGCAGCTTACCCCTACGCCTCAGAGCTGGTGAGTGATGATCAGGCTTTGAGTGTGTGTCCATGTGTGATTTTCTGACTTTTTGTGGTTACACACTCACTTTAAATGTGTGATATTGTGTATCTGCACCTGCTCCTTCACCAACAATACAAAATGATCCCACACACATGAATTTTCCTTGTAAAAGCAGGTTTTGTTTGAGCTGTGTGGCCACTACAGTCAGCATTTCTGTGCTGCACCAATCCTGGGACCTGCTCAGTCCCTGCCACAGTCGTAACTCTGAGCGGGATGCAGGAGTTTTAGCATGTTTATGTGAGCCACGTCCAGAGAGAGAGAGAGCAGCCTCAGCTCTGAGTTAATAGATGATGATTTACAGTAAGTGGATGAGAGGAGCTCTGCTGAGTCAGCCGGAGAGGCAGTGATTTCGGTAAAAGGGAGAAAAAGGTGTGTGATCGTCCCAGAGCAGCTCAGGTGAAGATGCTGAAGATCCTCAGATGGGTCAAAGAGAGGAGACTCTAAAGTGTCCCACTGTGTGTGTGTGTTTGTGTTGGCTGACTGGTGCATGTGTGTTCGCTTGTCCATGTGACCGTCCCCTGTTCTCTGATCTGCTATTCGCCAACAGCTATTTTCATGTGTTTTTCAGTGGGACTGGAACAAGTCCTCCAGAAATTAGGAATAAGTCATAACAATAGGTTTGCTTGTAAATGTTTGGAAGTGTTTACTGCGAGCCTGAAAACAAGAGGTCAACCTTATTTAACCTCAAATATTGAGATATTTCAGACTAAGTTCTATGGAGAATTATTTTGTAATTCAAAATGCTTTCTCTCAAAAACATGCTTTTTTCACTTCAACTTCACTTGGTTATCATGCACATCCCTATAAACCCCAAAAGCTCAATATTATTAACCTTCAGAAGAGAAGACAATAAGCATCACACGTGAGGCATCAAGCCATTGCATAGGTACAGATTGTAAAAAAATATATGTATATAATTCTCACCACTGATGGAAGAAATTGTCTGATCCTTTAGCACTAAAATATAAAACATTCCATTAGAGTAACAAACAGACAAAATGGCCCTAGTGAGTATTAAACTATAGATTATCACTTAAATTGATTATCACTTAAATAAAATCACTTATTATATATAATTATGATATTTAATTTGATAAAAAATTATATTATTGTGTAAAATCTGTAACTGCACACTAACTAGTAATAGTAGTTGTAATATAAGTGTTTGAAGTACAATGTTTCCCTTTGAAATGTGGTGCTGAATAAATATAAAGTTACTTAAATTTACCCAAAATGCACAGAGGTATTTCCACCTGTCAGTAAAACAAAAGCAACACTGGTGCGTGGTATAACTCAAAGCAGAAGGGGAGTTAGTTGACTACAGGTCCCTGTTTTAGAGCTCCACATTTAACAGTCGGCTCCTCAGTTTAACCACGGCTGCAGTCACCCTGTCGCCTGGTGACCGGGGGAATGACATCAGCAGTCACACAGTCGGTCAGTGAGAGTCGTGTCACCGCTCTGAAACCTGCTGCTCATCGTCCAGCAGCATTCCTGGAACTTATTTAAAAAACTCACCAGGAGCTGTTAGTGTTGTATCACTCTCTGCTGCAGCCTCTTCCAAAGTGCAGCAGAGAAAGGGCCCACGCTGCATCAGAGGAGCTGAGAGTGCCAGGAGATGGTGCATAAATGAGTCTAACCCGATGTGCTGATGTGATGCACCTACTGGAAGAGAGTGGTGTGAATAATGCTGCTTCCAGCACGCTGTGACATCACACCTTCTGGATATGTACATGACTTGCTGTAGAAATACTGAGGTCATGGCTCATTGTGCCCCCAACCCAGAAAACATTTGACATTTGAAAAACTTTTTTCATTCCTAACATTTTATTCATTTGATTAACTGTAAATATTCCCCTTTTCCAACTTGAAAGTTGTTGCTCTGTAAAAATATGAATCTCAATCTCAATTTCTCATGATCAAGGAAAACCCCTTTTCCCTTTTCACTTTTGTGATTCAGTTAATTTCATTCAGAAATAGTCTGATTTGCCTTAAATGTACAAGTAGAATGTGCTCTCAGTCGATAGAGGAACACACGATAAGCTCTAACTTACTTTATGTTTATCTGGGAGCAGCAGTTAAGAGTTTTAAACACATACCAATAAATCACTACCTTATAAGTTGAAGTGGAAAATTAGAAAATGCTTTTAATTACATATCCAGTATCATTATAAATACATCCCTCTGGTTGCTCTGTGAATTTAAGTCCAATATTCAGCCTATTTTAGCTCTATTTTTGGTCTCCACCAGCCACTGAGGAGTATTTCTGAATCTTTAGATTCTACATGCTCCATTTCGTTCACCTGCGATAGTTGCTACCTCTGACAGTCTGTTGTTTGGTGCTGAGACATAATGAACAGTAGATTTTTAGTGCTAGTTCAGTGAAAACTGCTTCATGATGCATTTGAAAACAACATGAAAGTCTAAAGAATAGTAGGTTGACAGTTAGCTGAAAATCATTTTCTAGATTCCTCACCATAAACAAGTCCCTTTCACATTGTCATAGTACTTTTCATATTTTTAATTTTATACAAAAAAAGTTGTCGATGACTCAAATAGGTTATTTTTCATTTATTCATTTATTTTGGGCTTAAATTACCTCAAAAATGTATATAGTGAGTGAAATAAGGATTATAGATTATAAAACAACCACTTATATAGAATCAAAAATTTGCAGGCCCCTCAAACCCCCAAATCCCCGTTAAAAATAGACGGACAATTTGGAGTGCAGAATATTCGGAGTTTCTGTTGTTACGTTTTCAGATAATGTATTATTCAGGTAGTGCAACAGAGCAATTATGTTTCCTCTCTGAATAATACATTTTCCATTAAGCATTATGATAGTACCCTCTCTGTGCTATTGCAGCTCAGACCAGAGTTTAGTTTCCAAGGTGGTCCCATCATCTCTGCTCACATCTCCTCTGATATACGGTCATGAGACAATTTGCCCGAAACCTGCTGTAATCAGACGCTGTGGACTCATCCTCTCTTTGTATCTTGGAGGCTTGTGTTACTGTCGCCGGTGGCCACACTATGTCGCGTTATTGTGTCACGCCACCGGATTCGAGGGTGAAAAGGATCTATGTGCTTTGATGTGCTGTCCTGTGCTGACTCACGATTGTATCACGCAGCCTGTTATTGTTAAAGTGCTCGTACGGATCAGCTTAGTCATATGGTCGCTCCTGTAGAGTTACACACTCTTTGGGTTTGAGGCTGGTTTCTCAAGTAGGACAGTATAGTAGAGCCTCTTCAAGGGGAAGAATAATGTCATAATAATACGAGAACACTTTTTGTAATTTTGGGATATGTGCTATTTTAGAGAGGAAAGTCAGAATATTAGGGAATTCATGCTAGTTATTTCAGATTTTTCTTCAAATATGGCTTTTTTTCCTTCACTAAATCACAACTTAATTCTCATGAGACTACACATTATTCTTGTAACATTACAACTTTACTTTATTCTTGATATCTCCCTTTCTTTCCTTCAATACGACCCCTATACTCCATCATACTTAAGCCTCAGAGAAGTTAAGTTTATTTCTTCAAAGCAAAGCTACACAGCATCCGGAAACGGAAAGAGTCAACTACAAGAACAGATATGGCAGGTCTACGGAATGAGTGTCTTTGTTCAGCTTTACAGTATCTGCTCAGTACAGGATTGTAGTTGTTTCCATTCCCTCCACTTCCTTTTCAATATGGCACCAAAGACCCGGGCAAAGGTCAACCCTCATGACACAAGGATCTCACGATGATTGACGTCCAGTAAGGAGATCCCGCTCAGCGACATGTCAGGAGGAAGTCGGGGTATGCCACACACAGAGCCTTGATCTGGCAACTCAGACTCCTGCAAACGTTCTGTTTTCTCCATCTCCGTTGTTGTCGTCCCGCAGCTGAGGCCCAAAGCTGAACTCAGGGGGCTTCTTGTGCTACTGCTGATGCCAGACAGAGGCTGGGATGAGAGGGTATTTGAGTCTGAGTTATGTGGGGGTCTGCTATTTGTATTGCTGTGAGACGTGCTTCCACGAATAGTTTCATTGCCGGGTGAAGACAGGAAGCCCCCATGACCTTAATCCCTCATCTGCCAGTGTTCCTTAACACAGCTTCTGCATGTTTTTTTCTGTTCTGTCGTAAATCAGCCAGATAACGTATAACAGGAGAATACCGGTTTATATACGACCACTAATGAAAAAGGAGAATAAGTTGTGGTGGCAATGGATAAACGCTGTATATGTTCATGTTGTGCTTACATTTTCACTTCAAAGCAGATTGTCTTACCGGTGTTGTTCATTTGAACCAGACTCTGGTTTGTTTTCCTGCTTGTCACGTAGAGTTTGTGCAAATCTACTAGGGTGTGGACGAAATCAAGCAGCTGCACTCCGACCCTTTACAGTTAGTGTACAGTCAAAAACAAATGCTGGAGCGGTTTATTTGTGGAGGCAACGTGACCCAAACTCGATTTCTGCCAAGTAAAAGGCATATTCCGCAGGTTTGAGCCAAAGGGCTCCTGTAGCCAGATGGATGTTGTGTACTGGGTTCAGGAAAATCAGATTAAAAAATCTAAATTGGTTGAGAATGATTTGTTGTCTGACCTGGACCATCTAGGAAGTATTTTTCTCCTGCATCGTGGGCAGTAGCAGGTCTTAAGAGCAGCGTTAAGCCGTTTTCAGACATGTCCTGTGGGTAAAATCCACAAGTTGAAGTGTCTATGGAGTTTACCAAGAGTTTGCCTTTCACATACGCACAACACATGGTTAGGTTCTCTGCGCAGATGCGTTCACAACAGCATCAAATCCTCCACGTTATCCAGGTGAGAGGTGGAGCAGGCAGGTGCAGCAGGCAGAGGCAGGAAGTGACGTATTAACTCTGCTGCATAGATCACGTGATTTTCTTGAAAACACACAGACACATGTGTCAGCTCTTATCTCCACAAACACTCTTGACATCTTTGTCCTGAATTAGTAAACCTGATAAGTCATTAACGTTGATGGTATTTGGTAATAAACCCAAAATATTGGACAAATAACGGTATATCATAAAGATATCAAAAAAAGTTCGCCACATCAAGTTTTACTGTAACTCAAATAGTTTTCAAGATATTATACAAAAAACTTCCAACTAGATGAAAGGTCAGTCAGATTCAGCCTCTGGGCATCATCGCTGTGAGGAAATTCAAGGTAATTCATTTAATATTTGTTGAAATATTTTAGTCAGGACCGCAGTGGTCCTTAGAAGCACCCTGCTCTTCTGCCTGAAAACACAGATACTCACTATAAGCAGATAGTACGACAGGCTTTAATGTCCTGACTCAACATACCACAGCCCCATGGCAGGATGATAAAGCATGAAGCATTCTGCAGATATAAATGTGTAGGTCAATGCAGCGGCCGTGTAAATCATACTGTATCCAACATACTCTTACTGGCTGGAAAAGCTCCAGCTTTTCCATTTCCTTGTCTTTCTTTAAATTGAACTTGTGATTTAATGTAAAGGTTCTGTATGAGAGTGCATCGACAAAGGTGGGGGAAGGCAGGTCTGCTGTGATGGAGGACACAAATCATCTGTTGTTGTTTCTTTTCGCCTTGAGAGAAACCTAATGGGTTGGTTCTTGTCTCTTTCCCTTAATATTTCTTTCTGAGGCAAATTCAGACATTAAAAAAATGATTTTGTCTTTTTTGGTTCCCGCATGTTACGTGTCATTGACAGTATTGTCAGACCTCGATTTATCAATGCGTCAGTAGACCTAGAACTTGCTGCGTTGCTATCAAAGATTAGATAGAAAGTCTCAGGTTTGCAGCCAGGTTCATGTTTACTCTGGACCTGGTTTTTCTTTCTGAGCCAGAATCGTCTCACTGGTAGCAGGGCCGCAGGTAGCTGAGCCCAGACATCGAGTCTGCAGTTCGGTCTCACTGGCAGAGTGAGAATCGAGCATGGGGTTTCTGAAGCTGAACAAATCCTCTTATTGAACCAGAGGCTTGATGAACACAGCTTAAAACACAAGAGTGGTGCATGGAAGTCATGTTCAGACGACCTCTGAAAGGCTACAGAGATTGAAGGTGAAGTGAAATGCAAAAGATAAGACACACAGCAGTACTCCTATTGACACTTAAAGATAACATGTTTTTGTATTGAAGCAATAGTTTCCATTTTCTTGGAGATGGATGAAAGGACAAACTCAATATCCTCTGGACCCTACATTTTACATATGCACACATCTATAATTGTGTTTAAATGGAACACAGCATAACTTCGTCTCACATTCATATCACAAAGAAGAATTTCTGTTGATTTCCATTAAAATGGCAAGATAAAGGAACTTTTTAAGCCCCCGGCTTAACAGTTGAGAATGAACCTTCCCCTTTCCTCCTCCCTAATTCAATTCATGACTTTCTCTCTCTCTCTCTCTCTCTCTCTCTCTCTCTCTCTCTCTCTCTCTCTCTCTCTCTCTCTCTCTCTCTCTCTCTCTCTTCATCTTGTCCCACAGTAACTCTTGTTGCTAAATGTCTCAGGCCATTCAAGTGAAAGCCTCGTAAATGTAGGAACTCACCCTGTCGCAGCGCTTGAGAAATCAGAGAGAGCAAAGGGTATATAGCATGGGCTTTACAGTCTAGTATACGCACACACACACACACACACACACACACACACACACACACACACACACACACACACACACACACACACACACACACATACACACAGACACACACAGACACACACACGGTTAATGCTCTTTACTACCTCCCACTTACTCTCTGTCTATTTAGCATTCTCCCATTCCTCCACTGCCTCGGTTTGGACAAAAGCTCGATGGGGAGCAGCGCTGCCTGGCCCCGAGCTTTCAGGGATATTACTCTGCGGACCACGTGTTCCCCGGAGTGAAAGGGACAATCTGCAGAGTCAGGGGGAAACATGCAACTCAGACCTGATGGAGATGCAGAGACAAAGTTTGGCAGCGGATAGGAGAAGCTGTGAGATTCTGCATCTTCACTTCAGGGGATGAACACACGGGGTCATCTGAGAATGTCACGATGTCAGCCGGCGTCTCGCTGCGTTATCGGAGCAGCTAATCGTTATGTTTGGTGTGAATTGCTCGTGCTAGTGCCGCTTGCTTTCCCTGTTGCTTGATAAAGTAGCTGTTAATGCATTACCTTGACAAGACTATGAATATCGTATGATGTGTGTGTGTGGGGGAGGGGGAGAGGGTCAGATGGGAACGGGAGCTGCAGGGATGAATAAATCATGGCAGGCCGTCCCTTTGATTAAAGATCTGTGTGTGTGTGTGTGAGTGTGTGTGTGTGTGAGAGAGAGAGGGAGAATGTGTGCCCTCGAGTGTGTGTAAGTGTGCCCACGTGTGTGTGTTTGTGTGCATTTGAAGGCAATCGGGCTGATAAAGATGCAGGATAATCAATCAGCGGGCGGCAGCTTCAGTGGGAACTGATACTGACCTGACATCGGCGATAAAAGCCAAAAAATAAACAGGAAATTGCGAAAGATGGTGGAGGCTTTTTGTTTGATTCAAAAGCTATTTATATATATATTCCCGTTGCATCCATTAAAGATTCCTTTTTTGGCATTGTACTGTTATTGGACAGTAGAGGACAGGAAACATGGGCAGGGAGAATCTATTGTGGATGTCTGTGGTGTGCAAGAGCCCCTTTTCTAATTTCCTCCATCAGTTGTGGGCTGAATTATCTCAGATGAATGTGAGATTAAACTGAATCAGGTTTTAAGTGAATTGTGGACATGGTGTCAAATCTGTCATAGATCTCAAAGTTTAATCAAAACCTTTAGTTGGTGTCCGGGTCGTTTTGGAGCAGACAGAAATACACCATGTTTCGATAAATACATTATCTAAGTAGCTTTTTCATCTCATTGAAGTCAATACAAGTAGACATGAAGTAGACCCAGGAGAATTACCATAACTACAGGGAACATGACTGTCAACCTACAAATAATTATCCCAATATTGGTCAGGGCTGAGCTGCAGGGTTTTTATTAAGCCACATCCGTGTCAATATGACTTGAATGTTAAATCGGAAATTAGCAGACGTTCACATCAGGGTTTATTTGTGATTTGGTGAGAAATGATTCGCTGTCTCTGCTCTTTGTTCTCTCATTTACTGAGATGTGGAAACCTGAAAAGATGGATGGATGATGCACATGAACTTAGCTGAACCATGTGGTAATTGCCTATTTTTGAAGAAAGACATCAAGGACAGGAAAGACAGAGCAACTGAAAGTGTTATACGAGAACTGAGTAAGTATCTATATGCTCAAATCAATAGATGGATGAGTGGATAAGGGGGAAGGAGAAAAGGAGGAGATTAAAAGGAAACAGGGGAGGGACGGTGTCAGGGCTGTGTCATCTTCACTTTGGACCTGAGGGCCAATCATTACCTCAGCTCTGCCTGGAAACCGCCCTTCATGTATTGATCAGCCGTGGGGCAGGTGGTGAGCTCAGGGTATTTTAAAGATGCATGTGAAGTGAGGATGGAGTCACATTCCTCCTCCTAATACACAGGAAAACATGGAGGTTGTACTTTCAACCTTCCTGAAATACACTTTTGCTGTTGGTCTGATGTTGAAAGGGGCTTATCGCTAAATGTTTCAGTTTGATAAAGACCTAAGTGCCCTCTGCGATGCCCGTTGAACGGATCGTTTAAGCAGGAAGTTGAGTCACAGCCGTGGGCAGTGAACCTCAACGTCCCAAAGGGGTTTTTGCAGGGACTGGCAGCTGTTTCTGTCACTCTCTCTCTCTCTCTCTCTCTCTCTCTCTCTCTCTCTCTCTCTCCCTCTCCCTCTCTCTCTCTCTCCACATTATTTGTACATTACCAAGCCTGTTTCTCGTCTCCTCTGAAGGGGGGAGAGAGTTGAGATGTTACGAACGAGATGATTCAGAGCTCGGTCACCTCATTCTCAGCTGCTGTTTTCTCCTCAGCACGACTGAAAGCAGGAGCTGGGGTCAGGTGTGAGAGCAGGGATTCTCTGGAACGGGTTCTTTAGCTCAGTTTTATGGGAGCGATTGTCACAGTGGATGTTGTTGGACAGGCTGCAGACAGCGTGTCGATCCATAGCTTACACAGTTGCTGCACAGCCTTCTGTTGTCTGGTGTGTATCCGCACATGGGCATATTTGTGTGTGTCCATATAAATTCTGGTTATTTGCACACTCTGCGCTTCTGTTAATGTCTGCATGCTTGCACATGCTGCGTGTGTGAGTGTGTAAGTGATTGTGTGTGTGTGTGTGTGTGTGTGTGTGTGTATGTGTGTGCGTGTGTTTGTGTGTGCAGGTCAGAGGTCACGATCTTGCCTCAGGGCAACAACAGAAGGCCTAAAGAGCCCCTGGCCCCCATGCTGATCCTGTAGAGCCACTGTGTAAAGAGCCGCAGCCTCACACTGCTCTGAGATGGACAGATGTTAAAGGGTGTGAGCAGGCGGATTAGAAGGCAACGACTGAGATGGTTTGGAAACGAAATATTGGAAATATTTGGGGTGTGACTGGTTCATCGTTTCACAAACTTTTAAATGGTTTAAATACCCACGCCTGGAAAATTCCAAGGAAGGGTTTGCTTTTGAAGAAGTTTGTTTCTGCTGTTTAAATTGCTCTTGAAAAGGATCTTCTGCATAAATTGAGAGTGAAAAAACAAGTTTGAGTCCTTTACACAGCGCCTGGATGTGTTTTCCACTTTTTTCTTTCTTTTAGATTTTTTTAAACATGCGTGAAATATCCTAAGCTACTCCCAGGCAAGTATTGAAATCCGGACTATTTTCTGGAGGGGCTGTTTGGCATTGGACGATGCCAGCGGGGTCTCACCACAACAGCCAGAGACAAACCAGTTCCTTTCTCAGCATATTTTTAGTTTGTCAAAGATAAGCTCACAAACACTTAACATAAGCTTGCCAGCTATTTTAGCCTGCTCCTAGCTTTGCAGCTCATCTCTCATGAAGTCTCTCCTCCTTTTGAATCCAGGGAGAGTTGATTGGCCAACTAGTCTGAGCTGTGCCAATCTCCAACTATTTGAGTCAGTTGCTTCAGACATTTTCCTGAACGTTTCCTGCCCCAAAGATAAATGTCCTGAAAAATGTCTGCGTGAACCCATGGGAGAATACAGCAGGGAAACGCATTCTTCATATATGAAAGGCAAACTCTGGAAAACGTCTAGAAAATTGTTTCTGGGCATTTTCTGGAAGATGGAAAGGGTGTTCACTGGATATCCTTCTGCAGATGCTTGTGAGTTTTGTTCGACTGTGGATGTAAGTTTGTTTTCAGGCTCATGTTAGTGAACTTCTGAGCGACAATGAAGTGATGTTTTAGCAGCACAAAAGTTGGGGAGTTGTGTCAGTGCTTGAGGAGTATGTGATCCTACAATGTAACACATAAAAACAGCCCACACGGTTTTTAACAAGCTGCAAGTGAAAGTGTATGGGGGCGCCAGACTGAAGATTACTGGACTTAATCATGTTATAAGGTTGTCAGTCATTCATTTAAATGAGATGAGCCCGCGCACACATTTTATTTCTCGTCTACTTCTGAGATATTTACAGAGTTCATGCTGGTCTGATGTTCTTCTTAAATTCTATCACATTGTTATACACTCTTTCTGTCACTTTTGCTGAGGCTGTTTATGCTGGGATGTGACTCCTATAAGAGTGGGGGGGGGGGGGGGGGGGGGAGTGAATGAAGATGGAATTGAGTATGTGTGTGTGTGTGTAGGGGTTTGGGCGAGGGGGAGGGGCAGACAGGATTGTGGAAAGAGTGTGTTGGGGTCACTGCACACACCCCTGAATGAAAAAACACATGAGCATGAGTGCAGTGTAATGAGGCCGCTGTGTGTTGTGTTGTGTTTGAATGAGGATGATGACCGAGGATGTGGTTATAAAACACTGTCAAACATGGTTTTGACAGAGTACACTGCTATTGCTTCAGTGATGGCATTCATTCATCCGTCCATTATCAGCTGTCCTTTAACTGTGGCACGGGGCTGGACGCAGTCTCAGCTGACATTGTGTGAGAGGTGAGGTAAACCCCGGACAGGTCACCAGTCCTATTACAGGACTGACAAATAAAGACAAACCAGCATTCAAACTCACATTCACACCTACAAGCAATATGGATTCCCTAATAAATCTAACCTGCATGTTCTGACCGTGAGAAGAAAATAGAGACTAACACACGGGCACATGGAGAAAGTCCTCCTGTCACTTGTGTGGGTCCAGAACCCCCCCACCTCAAACAATAGATAGTATGTGAGATTGCTTTATTTGCTTGCTTTCATATATCCTGTGCAACGTCCATAATTGAAGACTGAGGATCTTTGTGGATCTACTGGCTATTGGTTGTTATCTGCCTAGCTACTTCAGTCACATGTGATTATTTGCATTTACCCATATATGTGTTTATGTTTATTGACTATGAAAATGCATTTATACATTCAGTATCGTCACAATTCGTCCTTGACCATCTCCGGAGTTGGTTTGGCCGATAGCATTACAACTTGTTCTTGTGTCTTTGGTGCATTTACGCTGGTACTTTCAGATGGTCGTATAGAAAAGTTCATAGTGAAGGAAATGATCCATTCATCTCTGTGATTGATGATGAAGGGATGGATTGCCATGAAATCATACATGCATGTTCCCAAGAGGATACATCCTATATTCCATTGTTCCAAGTGGCTACGTTTTCCACTCGTGATATAATCAAGTTAAACATTAAATGTGTCCAGTAAAGGGATTTCAAACCATAGACCTGGAATATTAACATGTATTAACATTGGCGTTCCAACAGGCTAAACTCAAATGAAGAGCATAGTGAATGCTGATGTTAGAATTTTGCTCAAAGCACAACTGCACCGCCAGAATTGCTGCAGACTCTGTTTTAATCAGTTCATCAGATTTGTAAGGCCCCAGGTGCCTTATCTACACACACACACACACACACACGCACACAGACACACACACACACACACACACAAACGCTTCAGCCATGCTGGTGCCTGTGGTGTCTGGGTCCATGTGGGTATTTCACTAGTCTCCATCACCTTCACACTCAACCCCCTGATATCCTTATATCTCCTCTAGGCTCAGTGTGCAGCAGCAGCAACAACATACCTGTAACCACTCAAATTACACAGACACAGCCCCCCCCCCCCCACACACAGATACACAAACACACACACACACACACACAAACACACACACACACACACACACACACACACACAGACATACAAGCACTTGTGTAAGTCCATGTCAAATGTGGGTTTGCTGAAAGATGAGCTTGGCAGTGGAAATCGTGATCATACTATCTGACTCAGTAGTGAACAATGAAGTGAACTCAGCAGTGGGTAAAGGGCAAATACATGAAAGCGTTACTCAGCCATGACTTTCAATCCTGCCTCCTGCAAGTTCTGACCACCGTCCTTTATCTGATCACTTGTTCTTGTTGTTGTGAGCGTGTCTGACTTGGACAATCTCCTGCTGCATTCTTCATATGTGAGAAGCAAGGTTTGGAGAAAGTAGATTTGGACAAGTGGGTTTATCTTCTTGAGTGTGACATCTTAGGAATGTCTTTACAAATGGCTTCAGATTGGCAGACCCTTTCACTTTCACACACTTGTAATCAAGAGTGACAGATTTTGGTGTTGAGGTTCAAAGGTCACCATGACCTCAGGTCTGTCCCATTCTTGTTAACACGATATTTCAGGAACAGTTGGAGCTAAATTTCGTTGCACGTTGGCCTGAACCAAGCATCTTCAAAACGTTTTTCTTCTTTCTACAAAATTATGCTTTTCATTCTATTGGAGATTAAGTGGAGTAAACAGACTTAAATATTTTCAATGCAAGCATACAAAACTACAGCATGTACAGCAAGTAATGCTTTATAGGGTTTGGACCAAAAAGACTTAATGACATTAGCACACATCTGTCTTTCCCTATGTTAAGTCCCTCACCTGATATGCCCTGGTGTGCACTAACCCTAACCCTAACCCTAACCCTAACCCTAACCATCCATGTTCTCATCTACCATCACTTAAATGTGATGCCAACAAGGATAAATCTTTAGCCTATCTTAGCATTTATCATTTTTTATTTGACAGTAAGATGTTTTCTCGCTGAAGAATCACCTCCATCTCTTGGAGTCGTACAGATGACCACAGATAAAGCTTTGCTGCTCAGACATGTTATAAACCATCCCAGTTTTTAAATCCAAATAGTGGTGGTGAAACAGCTTAGCAGACCCCCCACCCTCACACCCCGACACCTGCCTGTGTATCTACATGTGGGGGGTAAAGAGAGAGGTATCATCGTAACGTCTAAACATAAACCAGAGGCCCCTGGAATGCTGAGCTGATCTAATCAGCTTTTTTTAGTGATACGTTCTTCCTCTTAACCAGATCCCTTTTTATTTAATATGTTTACAGTGGATCAACACTGTTTTGGATGGATTTTTCACGTGGACCACCGGTGATGTTTAGTGGTCATTATTTCTCATGAGATGTCTCTGCTTTGGGTCACTGTTGTGGGTTGTCATTCAGTAAGGATAGGGAAATCACTCCTGATGCATGACTGCAGCTCAGCAGAGGCAGGAAAGGCCGGAGTAGAAGAGAAAAGAGCTGTGTCGCAGTCTGGTTGGTATCACAGTTGATTTGTGTATCTGTTAAAGCAAGATTTACTGCTGTTGTTGGATTGTAAATTAGCACAATAATGTAACTTAGAACACTAGAGTCCATCCTTACTTTCCCATCACCCTCAACATGTCAAGGTTCCCATGGTTGCTTCTCCTTGTGATTAGTGGCCCCAGTGTTAATGCTCAATGTCCCACAATGGTTGTGGATGGGAGTTACTGTCAAAAGTTGGCAGGAAGAAAAGTGGATGGTTTTGTGGAACGTCATAATATTTAGCTATGCTAACAGTAGGATTAGAGCTAGCATGAGCCCAATTGAGAAGCACTTGGGGCATCACTCCATGACTAACACTGTGTTCGAATTCACTCACTACATAGTGCGTACTCCGTTTTGTAGTGGTGTCCACATTTTCTATACCCTATATAGTGCACAAGTTTTTTCCCCACAATGCATCATAAAAAGTAGTGTATAACTGATGGTCACTAACTGAGCAAAATATAGCATCAAGCATTGTGCTCATGGTGGAGAGACAAGAGGAGCGAGAGCATTAGGAGTTTATTTCTACATTTAAAGATGACTAAAGATTAAAATTTACTGTGGGATTTTCCAGTTGTCAACGTTTAGGTTGTTGCACGTCCTAATCCTTCCTCACCCGATGAGCTCTCTTTAGGCCCTCTATAGTTATCTCTATATAGTGAAGTAGGGAATAGGGAATGAGTGGGTGGCTTTGGACACAGCATAAGGCCCCATTCAGACAGACATTTGCTCTTCATTAAAACACTGCCAAAGGCTGGGTTGGTGGGTGTGTTGTTTCATGTACCAGTGAGGCAGTGAAGTGCAGTTGTGGGAATGAGCCTGAATGTATGAGACGGGCCAATAGCGTCTTGCCAGGTGACATCACGCTGTGTTGCAGCAATTAGACTGAATCAACTCTCTCTGCCACACGAACGGGAGTTTCTACTCTCCACTGTCGCCGTTCGTGTTCACATTGTCTGAACTGTTGGGTTTAGTGACTTAACATAATATAGGTTTCGATTTGATGCTTTACAGATGAATTGTACCGATAGATTTACCAAGAGATGCTACTTCCAGATGAAAACATAAAAAGATGACGACAGCATCTTACACTTGTGCAGTTATGAACAAGGATTTTGAAACCTCATTATGCCCTCGCCAATATGGTAGTTGTAAATAGTATTGTGTCTTCACCTGTTGCCTGTGTATCATATGTGATCCACTTACTGAAACCCAAAATAGAGTGGAACCGATATTAAAATGAGTTATATCAAACACCCAACCAGCACAAGAGTGTAGAGGAGTGTCTGTTATGGCTGCCCCTCTGACAACACTCAGACGTCCACCTCTCTGTTTTCCTGCCTGGGTCAGTGCAGTGCTATCAACTTGCAACTCTGTATTTATAGGCAAAAACACTTCACAGCCCCAGAGAGCTCTAATTTAAGTGTGTACATAACACGGTAGAAATGATGGGAGGGAACTTTTAATACAGGCAGTGCAGATAGTTGTGGCTACGACGTGGAGCTGAGCTTTTTCCTGGCCAACGTCATTGTTTTAATTAAATCCAAGCTGTATTATAACTGCTGCTGTAGCACCAAACCCAGGATTGGTCTCTGTTATTGTATATGTTTGAATCCTCTCTTTCTCCCTCTTTTCCTTCCTTCCATCTTTACATTCTGTGCTCTGTCTGCTCTCGCTCACTTACCCCATGTCTCGCTTCCATGCATAGGGTAGTCTGTGCCACGGCTGACGGTGTTGGGTGGAATGTGGCTCAACGCTCAGTTTTTAAATAGCATCCTAGTCTGAATCAGCCGGTCCTAATAAGGCAGAGGGCAGTGACACTGGCCCCAGAATATCAGCAACCACCTCACTGGGCATAAAACTTTTCCTTGCCTTGATAGTAAGATACAGAAGCTAGAGACTCCACAGAGCTGCTTTGAATCAATTCTGGGTCAAGATAACAGGACAGTTCGTCTGTTGGCGCCGTCAGCAGGATTTCAGTTTGAGCTGCAGCAGTGTTTATACTTTGGAGCAACCGTTGCTTCAGTAAGTTTAGGATATCATTGGGTGAAAATTGCCCAAAGTCACATGTGAATCAACCATGGGTTGTAACTTCCTCTGTAGATGGGGTAACAAGGTGCCCTCACTTTGCAGAATTCAGTTGTTGTCCAATGCATTGTGGTTGTGTCTGGGTATTTTGATCACTACAGTCCCAATTGGAGAAGGTCAATAAACAAATTGCTATTTGATGTCTCTGATTATGAACTGGCACTCACACCAATAATCTTCAGTATTGCTCCCTGTTACATACAGGCTAGCCTACATTACTGCTGAAAATGTATGGGTTTCTATACAACCTAAAATCACAGTTAAAAAGACAGAAAAGCTAAGGGCCGTTTGCTGTTATAAAACCATCCTTCAGCCAACAGAGACTGATGTGGAATCAAATTTCCAATCAAATTATATGCAAAGATCTGTGACAATTTTAGGAAAGCAGTCATTTCGTCCATCTTTGTTTAAAATCTGTGGTGTAGACCAATGCTACACAAGAGATCGGTCATTACACCATGTGATTAAAGGAATTGTCACTGATGTTCTTTCAGGATCCTGGTGGGGGCGCCGCAGGCAGCGGGGCTAGGTCAATTGCGGGGCACTCGACCAGGAGCCTTGTTCAGGTGTCCGATCACACCAGAGGAGTATGACTGTGAGAGGGTGGATATTGACGGAGAAGGTGAGTAAAACTGAAATGATCAGTCAGTTAATGTTCAAAGAATATTGACACACTATTATATTATATAAAGATTTAAGCACTTTTAAAACATACCCTCTGTTTTTTTAATTTTTCCACTGAGACGAATTTATTGCGACTTCCTTCCTTCTGTTGAGTCCGGATGTAAGCCTTTATGTCCACTGGGTGGCTGCAGAAAAATGAGCACATTGTTATACCTTTGTTTTCAAAACTAACTAGAAAATGTATTTCCTCTACATTTTCTCTTTTGCATTGTGCTTTTTGCTTGTGTTGGCTCAGTTTCTAATTGGTTTACAATACGGACCATGTTTGCTGTTTCCTTCTGTGTTTTCCCTCAGTGAGTCTGGACCGAGAGAGCAAAGACAACCAGTGGCTGGGAGTGACCGTGAAAAGTCAGGGGATTGGAGGGAAGGTGGTGGTGAGTAAAGACCACATCATGTAAATTCATTAGTGCAGGAAATCATAGAGAGTGTTATCTACCTTGTAGTTCAGATGCGTCAGTCATAGACACACGTTCCCTTGGATCCCGTTAAATTAACCTTTATAGCTTATTTTGTCATCGCTCCCTTAAAATTGTGAAAATAACTACATTGTGCTGTTGCCTGTTGTCTCTTATCAGACCTGCGCTCACCTGTACGAGCTCAGGCAACGTGTAAATCAACCCTCGGAGACTCGTGACCCCATTGGACGCTGCTACGTCCTGAGTGAGGACCTGACGGAGCGAGACGACCTGGACGGAGGCGAGTGGAAGTTCTGCGAGGGGCGACCGCAGGGACACGAGCAGTTTGGTTTCTGTCAGCAGGGCCTGTCTGTCAGCTTCACCCCAGACAACAACTTCATTCTGTTTGGTGCTCCGGGAACATACAACTGGAAAGGTACGGAGTCTTATTGGCCTTTTGAAGGGTGGATCATAGAAACAAAGCCTCGCATAGCATTACAGGCATGTTTTATTAATATAGAAAAATGTTTCGAATTTGAATACCTCTAGGCGGCAGCAACAAGCCTATTAAAGGGATAGTTCACCCAAAAATGAGAATTCACTCATTATCTACTCAGGACCATCCTATGGAGGGCTGGGTGAAGGGTTTAAGTCCACAAAACACTTTTGGAGTTTCAGGTGTAAACAGTGTTGCAACCAAATCCAATACCTAAACGGTGACCGATTCTTCAAACATAAAAAATATATAAAATGCATCCATACTGCACGTTTGGTGTCATCCAAGTGTCCATAAGCCCCAACATTCAAATTAGACTTGAAACGACTTCATCTACACCATGTTTTTAGCCAAAATGTCCTCTGATATCCTCCTCTGGATCCGCATTCACGTTCACATGCACCATAGTGGTGAGAGTTTGTGGTTGATAATGAGTACAATTCAAATTTTGGGTGAACTATCCCTTTAAGTATATTACCAGCCTTTATTATTTCTTGGCCTAAATGTTATGGCCAATGTGTTTGTTATACGTTTGTCAGAAATTGGCCACATTCAGCAGATAGAATCTGATGTTAGATGTTTGATCGGTATCTATATAAAATACTTACATTGGATTGAACTCCGTACTTTGCATTGGATACTCTTGTTTGCCATCACCATGTACAGAGTTTTCTCTGATTTATGACGGAATAATGAGGCAATTATACTTATTTGGTGTCTTGTTAAGATAAAAAAGAGTTATATTGAAACAATGACATGTATATATGGTAAATATAAAGCTGATTATCTTAGGATGTAAACAATCTAATTAAAGACATACTATTGAAAGGACTCAGGGGGAAAGTAATTGATTCAATAGCCAATCTAGTGATTGGACGGTGAACCTATGGAGAGCAGCAGCATCCAGCTAATCAAAGAAAGTACTGAGATTTATCTTCTTCAGTGGTATCGTCATCGTCTGCAACAGAAGATTAATGCTATGTTTAACTGTATATTTTCCTCTTCGTATATACAATGTGAAACTGTGTAAGTATGCATATGTGCGTGTGTATTTTTGAAGCAAAGAGCACGAGGGTCTGTAGCTCGATGTCTTCTTGTGTTGCTTTGCTGTGTCCTCACCTGTTTCCATTCCAGGCGAGATGCGTGTCCAGCTCCTAAACCAGACTCTGCTTGACCTCGGTTTCTATGATGACGGACCCTACGAGGTGGCAGATCAGAAAGAACTTAATGCTCAGCTCATCCCTCTGCCTTACCACAGTTACCTGGGTAGGATCTGCCCTCCCTGCTCACTGCTGCCGGTGCACAGGAGAGAAAGCAAGGGCCGGAGGAGGGGCGACACCAGGGCTCAGACTCTAACCCCAAACTGGACGGACATAACCACAGTGGCTAAAGCAACAGTAGCAACTGCTTTTGACTGGTAGAGATTACATTTGATTCAGTGTCCCCTGTAATTCCCAACGAAGTATTTCTGCTGTGAGTCATGAGGCCCTGTGTAAGACTCCTCCAACATTTTCTCATATGAATGTGGGTGGACTCCTCAAATACGTCCAAACTTATTGTGGCCTGACATGAATTAAAAAAACAAAACAATGATGTCACCCCCATGCCATCCGCCGCCCTCTTCTAGAGATGAACCATGGGAAAACATGTCAAAACGTAATGTGGGTGGTGTCCAGTGTCGGGCTACAGTCTGAGCCATGGACGTCATCTCTCTACTGGGTACCCAGTGGTTTCCAAGGGGAAAGAGAAACCCGCTGCGGCACCGCAAAGACAAAACACCAATCATTCACAGCCTGTCTCACCTGCACCTCCCTTCTCCCCCTTTTTTTTCTCTCTTTTCACTCCTTTTTGTTCTCCTCACCACCCCATCACTCCCCTCCCGCACTCTGTACGTCTCTCTGTCTTTCTCTTCCTGTCTCGGGCCGTAGGGCTCTTGTTCATGGCTAGCCCTGTTGAAGATGCACTGCTGTACAAAACTCTGGAGCCCTCCAGCCGGCCCACGCCATTTGAGGACGTAGCTCATAATAGCTACTTAGGTTTGTAGGCGTGGCGTGTTGTTGTTTGGACCGGACTGGGCTTGTAGTGGAAGTAGTCCCACCCTCTTCGTCTTAATCCTGTCTACCTCGTGTCTACGTGTATAAAATGTAGTGTGTACAACATGGGACAGTTTCACCTTCGCTGTTATAAAGAGACAACCATCCAAAACCAAAAGTCTACTATAAACCCTTTTATTTATTGTTTTTGAAGATGATTTTTTTTCCCCGTTTTGTCTTTAACTAGTAGCCTAATGATAAAGATGGTTGTCTCTTTTCATAGCAGCAGGTGTTTGTCTGTTCTATCTGTAGATTTGTCTGTCGTCTGTCGCGTGTCGAGTCAGTCTGCATGTGTGTGTTGGTTCGAAGCTTTCCAGGTGGCGGTGGTTTTCTCGTGGGTTGTCGTCGTTTTACTTATAAAAAGGGTTCAACTAACAACCAAGGCTCCAGGTCTAGTGTTCTGAGCTAATATTTGTGTGCTAACATGCTCGCAATGATAACGTACTGATGTTCAGTGAGTATAATGGTTACTGTGTTAACTTAGTTTAGAATGTTAAAATACTAACATTTTCTGATAGCACATAACAAAAAAGCTAACACACAGCGGAGGTTCGTTTTGTCGCTACCAAAGTACTGGAACTTTTTTTAATATTTTGACCTGATGATAATTCTAGATAAAAAAATCAAGGATCACCGAAAGTTATTAAGATGCATCTTCATGGAAACAAGGAACAAGATATTTTCATTGGATAACTGAGAACATTGATCTAACATCAGTGCTGGAGGAAAGTCAGGGGATCACAAAACTCAGTGGTATCCTCTGGGGACTATGAATGTTTGTATCAAATATCACAACAATCTATCCTGCAGTTGTTGACATAGTCTGTTTCATGCCCACACACTAGAGTGGGAATATTTTGCAAAGTGAACTTTCTTCTAGGCTTTGGGCCTCTCATCAGATTTTATAGAAATGCTTTCAGATTTTCATAAAACTTGTATACATGCAAATCAAAGTATTTGGAAAAATTATGTCACAGGCGGATATATACTGGTTTGTCTACATTTGCTTAGCATTGCTAGGTCTAATAAGAAGTTCGCAGCTTAATTTAGCATTACCACATTACCGGCATTCGCAGGCCACTGCCATCCCAATTTATATACGATAGCAAAAAATGAGGCGCTACTATTGTTTTGGAAGTTGCCACCTCCAAATGAGAATAAGATCACTGAGCATAATGTTCTTCTGTTGCATTTGACAGATTGTTGATGTGAACTTTATCGCCACCTATTGGCCTGGCATGCTTGTTTGAGAGCATTGTATTTTGTGTCAAGACACTAGCCTGGATGCCAGACGTATTTAGCCCCGCCCACAACATTTTTGGTCGGGCAGTTCGGTCTGGAGTCGCTCCGTTGGGAAAAAATTATGCCCGACCGGGCCAATCAGATTGTCAGGGCGGGCTTTATACGATGATTGACAGATGATCAACGGTGACGTAATCAACCACGTCATCAAAGTGCCCTTGGGTTGAATTCGTTTTCAACAAACATGCCTGCCGCTGGCGAGCTGAGATGTGTAGATGCTGCCATTGAGTCTGTTTTAGAAGATATCGACAGCGCATTCATTTTGAAAGAGGAACACAGAACGTGGAGGCGACGCCAAAGCACCGCGCTAATCCCTATCGCCCCGGCGCTTGGCTGTTCACACCGGACACTGAAGCGACGCTGAACCGCCGGGCAGCGCTAATAATATCACCCGTTGATCCAGTAGATCGCTGCACGGCTTTGTGCCAGTCACACCGGAGGCTGAAGCACCGCGCTGCGCCAAGGCTGCCTCGCGGTGCTTCAGCCTCCGGTGTGACCGGCACAAAGTTTTAACATGGGAGTGGATGGGAGCCAGCTGTTATTTAAGGCTTGGCGCTGCGCTGAAGCGTCCGGTGTGAACCCGGCGTTAGTAAATAACTCACAATGCGTTGCTTAGCATACGTCACATACTACGTTGCTCTGATTGGTTGTAGGTCTATCCAATTGAGCGAAGAAGAATTTTACTTCCTGGTCAGTTGAAACACGCCCCATAATCACAGCCCAATGGAGCGGTCTCAGACTCACATTCTGACTAGAATTGTGAGTCTGACAACGTCAGGCTATCAAGACACAGTAGTGTGGACAAGGTCTCGGTCTGGACCAAAGTGGTGGATTACCATTTGTTTAATTTTTTGTAGATAATCTGTCGATGTGCAATGACTCATCGTCAGGCTGTTTTTTATTTGTTTACAGTTGCCATGTGGTTCCTATCTCTACTTTGACTAAATGTTTGGATCTACAATAAATCTCTTCATTCACATACCTCCACGCCTATTTACCCTCCCACTCACCATATTGAGCCGTCTCCTTGACAACACTAATTCCCACATGACCTTCTAGCCTCCATTTATAACTCACATGCTTCCATTGATCCTAACCAGATGATATGCCACACCTGCATGTTTACTAAAATGACAGACAGTGTTGTTTATACTGCTGAAGTCTTATCCTAAACTGTTGTTAAATCTCACATGGCACAGGAGTCCAGTTGTTCCTTTTTATTGACTATGCTTGAATACAAACAGTAAATCTATCAACAGATAGGTTTACTGGTCTATTTATCCAAGGAGCAGCGCTGGATATAAAAGGCATTCATCAATTTTTACCTCTGGCTTAAAGGCTTAAAGATATCATTAAACAAAAATTGTTTTTAATAGGGTGTTAATTTAAGTTGGGCGTGATTAAATAGCCATTTTTTTTTAGCAATTGAGGTTGTTACATTTATTGCATCTGTTTCCAGGTTTTCAATATCAGTCCCCTAAATATGCCTTTTCCCTCAATATCCATTAATTATTCTTTGAGAAATGAACGAAAACATAAAAAAAAAATCTCTCAATGTTAAAGGAAAGTGTATACAAATTGTAATCTTAGATCATCAACAAATTTGAATATGTCCTTTCACAGACCAATACCACATCCTTCCACTGAGTTTCTAGCTAATCTGTCCTCTAGCTTTAGCGTAATCCTGCTGAAAATTAAACAAATAAACAAATGCAAATGACAACATCACCTCCTTTGCAGAGGTATTAATATGGATTACTTGGATTTGTATTGCCTTAGAGTTGCAATAGGATTTAAAAATACAAAAATAAAATCCCTGCAAGAATAACATGGGACCCAGTTATTACAAATGATTTCTTATAGGCCAGTGAAACAAAGTGAATCCTCACAGTGGATTGAAATCACTATCGCTGGTCCCACCTTTACTAGGCGGATGCAGGGCCCCACCCCCTTTTTAAAACCCACTGCGGCCCTCAAGCCTCTATCGGCCATTTAGTTTTACAGTGTCGACCTTGTCGTAAGCCTGTGTGCTAAAAGCCGCCCTGTGTGGAACAAATAGCCCGTTCTCTCTGTCATTTGGGCTTTTACAGGAATTGTGATGCAGACTGTTGCATTCCACACCTGCCACCCTGGAGCTGCCCACTGTTTGTCTCTGTTTTGTCTCCTTCTGCATGTTTACTCAGCACTAACAAATATCCTGATAGATTATCCTCCTTTTCACACCCTCTGCACGCTTTTCTTTTATGAACCAGCGAAGCAAATGCATGCGACTGCTTCTGCTAAAGTGAAATGTTTGATATGACGTGCCATTTTTCACAGCTTGATCAGAAAATACAACACAACGAAGCACACACACACACACACACGCATACACACACACACACACACCCTTCCCCCTTCCACTTGTTCAATCCTCTGCTTTACCTGATTTATATGCAAACACATCCTCGCATTCCTTAACACACACACACAAGCATACACATGCACACTATCACAATGCACACTCACACAAAGGAGGAGATGCTTTAGGCCAAAAATCTGATTAATATGCACTCACTGTGTTTACACACTGTCTTCACCAGAGGCAGCTGATTCAGAACAACAAGATCATGAATCTCAGGAGACATCATACATCTCCCTCTGCCCTTCTGCTCTCACTGGTGGATGCACAGCCGCTCGCCTTCCTCCCACAAACGCAGCACACAGGACATTCATACCCCTCATGAGTTTGGCATAAAATCAATAGTCACTTAAGGCACACATTTCATTAGTAAGAAGATGAGCACCACACGCTACACTGAGAGGAGATTAGCCTCTGAGACCCGTGCTCAATACTAACCCATGACCCTTCCTCCTCCTCCTCCACTCTGCCTTTCCTTCTCCTTCTCCTCCTTCTTTTTACAGGGTTTTCTGTGGACTCAGCCTTCGGGATAACGAGTCTTGGAGAGCTGACTTTTGTGGCGGGCGCTCCCCGGGCCAATCACACAGGGGCGGTGGTGCTGCTGAGGAAGGATAACGTGTACCGGCTGGTGCCACAGCACATTTTCTGGGGGGAGGAGCTGGCATCCTCGTTTGGGTACTCGGTAGCGACGGCGGATCTGAACAGGGACGGGTGAGGAAATGCTGAGGCCTAGATCTTAGAGTTGGTGGCAAGTGGGGTGGCTATGGGAAGGTTGTTGGGATGATCGCCTAGACTCGCAGGAAAAGATGTGGGCTGAAGTGCCCTTAAGAAATGTTGACATTGACAATTTTGGCTACACACTCTTATGAAACCCTATCAAACCTTCTATTAAAAATGTTGAGAGGTATTCTCTAACCCTGTTTCTCATCTTTAGCTGGACAGACCTCATTGTCGGTGCTCCCAATTTTTTCGACCGTAAGGCCGAGATCGGTGGAGCCGTTTACGTGTACTTGAATCCCTTTGG
Source organism: Pleuronectes platessa (assembly GCF_947347685.1). NCBI lineage: Eukaryota > Metazoa > Chordata > Actinopteri > Pleuronectiformes > Pleuronectidae > Pleuronectes > Pleuronectes platessa. The sequence continues at coordinate 10,229,336 of NC_070627.1, read as the reverse complement.
CCACTGGGACGAACACGCTCGGCCGATCCGTCTCAACGGGACGTATGACTCCATGTTCGGGTTGACGGTCAGCAACATCGGAGATCTGGACCAGGATGGATATGGAGGTGAGAACAATTGTATCCAATGTTACAATTGTTTTATGACCTAAATGTGTTTGTCATTCAGGGGAGTCAGGACTCATTAATGCAAGTGTTGAACTTTGTTGGGTTTTTAAGTGAATTTACTTAATTTACAAAACTGCTAGATTCTGTAATCTTTTGTAAATTTTGTAGGAATTCTCGATTATATTATATTTACTGTATATTCTATTTTATACGTCCATTATTTTATTTGCATTGAACTTAAATTAACCATGCATTTGATTTGATGTTGAATTTGAAATGTTAAAGGGAAGAATTTATTGTAGATATAAAGAATTGAATAGATTGTGGTGTCTAATAAAACTCTGATCCTCTGTGTGAACAGATATCGCAGTCGGAGCGCCATATGATGGTGACGGCAAAGTTTTCATCTACAGAGGATCAGCTTCTGGAATTGAGACGAAACCTGCTCAGGTGAGTTTCACAAGACGAGTGAGTAGATGGATAGATGAAAAGAGGCATGAAAATGAAAGGATTGCATGAAGTAAACAGTGATTATGACACTAAACTAATGCAGACTATTGATACATGTTTCTTATCCCGTCAGGTGCTGGACGGTCGGGACTTTGACGTGAGACGTTTTGGATACTCCATCTCAGGTGGTCTGGATATTGACAATAATCAATATCCAGACATGGCAGTGGGCTCTCTAAACGATTCAGTGGTTCTCTTCAGGTGAGAAATGAATGACATCTGATTGAGATTGTCAATAACAGCACATTCAACGTGAAACACAGTTTAGTTATTACAGTCATTGCCATCGCAATCTGTTATAGCATCAGTTGGTCGTTATTTGTGTTACCAATTAAAAAGTGTTTTTATGTGTCCCTAGGTCTCGTCCAGTCATTCATGTACTCAGAGATATATCTATTGATCCGCAATACATTGATCTGGAGCAGTACAGCTGCAAGGACAGACAAGGACACTGGTAAGAATTGATAATGTCATAAAACATCCAGTATAACTAAACCAAACCCAGATTTCAAAGGTTACATAAATGATATTAACTGCTGCTAAGTGTCGCACTGGTACCAGCCTCTCGGACAAACGGTCAACCACACCTAGCTTTGTGTTCCCAGCAAGGTGTTACGTATACAGTCCTCAGGTGTTGCAAAGTCCAATGAGAGTGGTATCCAAACACACAACTAGAAGCACAACTGAACAAAGTGACCTTGTGTTCAGTAGAACCGCGGGATCCATGATCTGCCAGTGTCTCCCTGTGTCTGCGAGGGTTTTCTGTGGTTACTCTGGCTTCATCCCACAGTCCCATCACATTCAGATTAGGTTAAGTGGAGGCTCTAGATAGGTGTGAATGTGACACTCAAAGGATAAACTGTACAGATAATGGATGATGGATGTTTGCAGTAGAGACAATAAAAAGAGCCTGATTGGACCTTTAGCCATGTCACTTTATAAACCTGGGGAGGGCCAATGGTTTTACAGGGGGGTTGGGGGGGGACTAACATGCACATGTACATGCACTTACATGAACGTGTGCCCGGACTGGCAACCAACACAAAGAAGCTCAGATTACAACACGCAGGGCGACTGCTACCAAGGTCGCCACTATTCGTCTTTATCTTTATATAGCAAATATTTGTTGGCTGTTATATTAATGTTTAAAATCTCATATGTAAAGAACCTTTCGAAACAATACATTTTCAGCTGTGATTGTTGTTAAAAAACCTCTAACGGTTTATTTTGTTCCCTCTCCCCCATGTGACTCTCTCAGTGTGGAGGTCAAGGCCTGCTTCACCTTCACAGCCCACCCGGAGCACTACTCACCACACATCAGTAAGTCGTCACCACCGTTTGTGTCCGTTCTCTCACGTGGGACTTCGTATCACGCTGCCCAGTGACAGGAGACCTTTCTATTTACAGTGATGTAGTAACCTTATCTGTGGTGAGGTTAGACTTTATTATGATTAAGTCACAGCTGTGTAACACTGTATTCCCCGAGACGAGGGGTTTAATATATGCTCGGCCCCTGGTGGGCTCCTGAAGTGCATTTCGGATAACCTCTCTCTCTCTCTCTCTCTCTCACCCTGCTCTTCACTCCCATCAAGCCCTGGTGGTGCACTTCGAGGCCGACACCGAGCGCAGGAAGCTGGGCCTCCCGCACCGTGTTAATTTCCTGGGCCGCAGTTCACTCGAGCCCGAGTACACTCAGACGGAGGAGGTGGAGCTGCATCTCCAGCGTTACCCCGTGTGCACCACTGCTGTCTTCCAACTCCACGTCAGTAACATGTTAATGTCATTTTCCTGGTCAGATACATGATGCTTATGGTTTATTTTATTTCACTCTGGTTTAAAAAATCCATGTAAATAATAGTGAAAAAGTAGGTAAATGTATACAAGGTAAGAATCTGCCTTTTGTGCAGTTTTGGTGCCCTAAATACTTCCTTTCTTTCAATCTACGTTTTCCCCACCCTAACTCCACGACCAGATACTTTGCCTCACAGCTAATCATCATCTCTGTCCTCGCAGGAGAGTATCCAGGACAAACTGCGTCCCATCTCGTTGGCAATCACCCACACAATCAAGCCTGTGCCGCCACGCAGACACTCGGGTGCCAAGAGGCTGGAGAAGCTGGCGCCGGTGCTGAGTGTGTCCCCGTCCAACACGCTGCACTCTGAGGTCAGTAACCAGCAGGAAGCAGAAGTATTTCATGCTGCTCAGTTAGCGTCTCACATTCAACCATATCTGTTTAACCAACATTTGATTGTGTTCCTCATTAGGTATAGACAAAGAATCATAATCAGCCTAAAAATACATGTACATATGCAAAATAAGGGATCTTTGTTAAATCACCGGATGATTGTGCATGATCCTGTGTTAGTACAATAGTTGCTTCAAATGTTAAATACAACATGTCTCAAAAGAACCTCCTGTTCATAAAGTAACAGAGAAGCTTTTGAGTCAGCAAAATAAACTGCCTCTCATTTGGAAAAGAGAAACAAACACAATAATCCACAACTATAGGTCGTAATAAACTGCTTGGTTGATGTGTATGGTCGTTTTTTATGGGAGGCAAAGTCTCTAAATCTCCGAAGCAGTAATTGTACTAAATTAATTATACAGACATAGAAAAGTATAATGCAATACAACATGTCTTTCTACATTATTCTGTATCAAAAACGTGAACTCTGATTCATCCCGTCCGTCTGGTTTACCCCCTGAAGGTGAACTTCCTGCGAGAAGGATGTGGCAGTGACAAAATCTGCCAGAGCAACCTGAAGCTGAGCTACCAGTTTGGAACACGACCCCTGACCTCCGACCTCTTCACCCCTCTGCCAAAGTTAGTATCTGCCTCAGTCTGTGTGAACTGGTGGATTTAATAGTGTGTCCTGTTGCCCAGCATACTGTTGCTTAGTAACCTACACCCCAGCCCCATTAAACCTCTGCAAAGGAATAATGTGAATACACAAGTTAAGGGAATATTATTTGCAAAGTGACTGTTATCCTAATAGAAAGGGATTATAAAATAAATTAGGACTGTTTTTTCTTTTATATAAAATATTGTGGGATGACCTGCTAATATACAATGATTAATATACAGTTTTACTTTTGCTTGATATTATGTGTACGCAGCCGTCATACTGCGTATACATTGTATATATTGTTGTTCTATATTGTTGTTTTTATATTGTTGTTTGTACAGTGCACCAACCACACCAAGGCAATTTCCTGTATGTGCAAATATACATGGCAATAAAAATAATACTGATTCTGATTGTGATTCTGATTTGCTGCCGGACGACTGTGCATGTGTGTTTTCATCTCCATCCCTTCTTCCTCTCTTCTTTTCCCCTCTGTAGAGATGAGGATGATGTCCAGGTGTTCTCCCTGTCAGACCAGCGGCTGGTGGTGCTGGAGGTCACCGTCACCAACATGCCGTCTGACCCCCTTCATCCCGATGAGGACGGAGACGACGCTCACGCTGCTCAGCTGATCATCTCCCTGCCAAACACTCTGTCGTACGCCGGCTCCCGGGTCCCACCTCAGGTACGGGTCCAATCACAGCAGCGTTTGGAACAAGTTTTTTTGAAATTGGTGTTTGACAATGATGTCAGTGACACCAAGTGATGATATTGGCTCTTGTACTCATTACAAATCTAAAATGCTCTGTTTAGATGAGATGTCAAGCGAACCAGAATGGCTCCCAAGTGGAATGTGAGCTGGGAAACCCTGTGAAGCGAAATACTAAGGTGAGGAAAATCAATCTGTGAAAATACAGTCCAAACTTTCAGGACAAAATAATATAGATTTTGTCATTGAACTATTAAATAAATGACTTAAATTTGTTGATATTGTATATGTATGAATTTTCTTTCCAAGCGCTCTCATTGCAAGTAATGCTTGTTGGAGTATAGAAACTGAATTAAAAGTGAACGAAACGATTAATTCACTCATTTAATTAATCAGACCTGCAAAAAACAGTCAACTCATTCATTCGTCAAACAGAAAATTGATTGGCTGGATCATTGATTTGAATGTTTTTTAAGTATAAAACAAAGTATTTGTGTAAATAAAACAAAGCAATTTGGAATTTTTACTGATGCTAAGTAATAAGCTTATTGTCAAAAAGATAATTGGCAGATTAGTCGGTAAAGAATGTTAGATTATAACTGTTAGTTTCAGCTCTGCACTTAACATCATCAATCTAGGAATTCAAATCAAATATTTTTTTTGTTGATTTTGTGTATCTTCTCACTTGATATTGGTTTTAATAAATCCATGTTTATGTGTGTGTGTGTGTGTGTGTGTGTGTGTGTGTGTGTGTGTGTGTGTGTGTGTGTGTGTGTGTGTGTGTGTGTGTGTGTGTTTGACTCTCAGCTGAAATTCTCCATCAACCTGAGCACATCCAACATCACCATTGAGACGACTGAGCTGACAGCAGATCTCCTACTGACAACGTAAGTTATTTTCCCGACAGGACGGAGCTGTGTGTTATTTTCACGTCACATATTTCACATCACAGCAGATATTTGACTTGTTCTGATAAAACACTCACTCTCTCTTTGTGTTTGGTCATTATTCTGTTCTCAGCATCAGCGAGCAGCCTGACCTGGTCCCAGCCACTGCCTTTGCTAAAGTTGTGATAGAGCTCCCCCTTTCTGTCAGTGGGTGAGTTGTTAATAACGTCATGTTAATAACCTTCTCTGGCAGGCTTCTCTAAATATAAACATTTTCCCTGTGCTTTCCCTAAGTTTTAATGTTGTTGAAATGATCTCATTCCAACAGTCTCACACATGCTTTCCGTTAATTTATTTCCACTTCTTATTGATGCTGGGTTATGTTTTATATTGAAGTAAATATTTTAAACCAAGTGTAAACCAATCAAAATGAAAATCAAGTTGTCTTATACATTTTTTCTAAACTTTAGCTTGACTATTGTGTTACTGTTAGAAACCTAAACAATAAAATACATTTCTAGATTATTGTGAGTTTAAAGGGTAAAACACCCAAAAATATGTTTTGTTTTTGACTAAACAAAAATCTGTTTAAACGAGTCAACAGGCACTCACACACAACAGGTAAGTGTGTGTGAGTGTGTTTGCAGCTGTTTGACACACTGATGGGATGTTGTGCTTCACTGTAGGGTCGCTCATCCTCACCAGCTGTTCTTCAGCGGCACAGTGAGGGGAGAGAGTGCCATGACTAGCCTGGAGGACATCGGCAGCCCTGTGGATATCGAGTTTGTGGTGAGGAATGAGTGTGTGTGTGTGTGGATGATGCTCATGTGTGAGTCCTTCTATCTGTATGTCTGCTATAGCGTGTCAGTGCATGACAGCAGTCTTTGCCCTTTTTATTCAGGTGGCAAATACCGGACAAGCCCTGCAGACGCTGGGCTCGGCCTTCCTGAACATCATGTGGCCCTACGAGCTGGCCAATGGGAAGTGGCTCCTGTATCCCGCGAGCCTGAAGTTTCAGGGTCACCCAGACACACACTGCGTCCCCTCAGCAGCTCTGAATCCTCTGAAGCTACAGAGGACCTCACCTGCAGAGCTTCCACAGGTTAGCAGAGCACAGGTTATTATTTCATTGTGTGGACTCAACTTTTCAGGCAAAGAAGAAGAAGCAGTCAATCAATGTTTTTCTGCCCTAAAGGTTTCTTAGTGGCGTGGTCGGATTCATCTCTGTTGTTATTGAGCCTATTGACCCAAACTGTAAATGGCAGTTTTATTATTTTCCCAGACAACGGGAAACAAATCTTTCCTCTAGAGATTAAATGATTTCATTAATTTCCAGATATCACTGGTATCAGATTGTCAAATGTGAGTATTTGTTAGTTTTATATGATTGTAAACTCAATGATTTTATGTTTATGGCTTTTGGTCGGACAAACTAAGACATTAGTGAAAGTTCACTTGGGTTTCAGAAAACAATAACTGCCATTTTTACTATTTTCTGGCTTTGTCTACACTGAGTATTCAATCAGGTACGTAATAAAATAATGATCAGTAATTGATTCTGACAAAAATTTGTGGTTTTAAAGTATATATGGAGATATCCACTGTGACTAGGGGTCGAACTTGAGCACCAGCATCTCAGCAGCATGTGAGCTAACATGGGATTATCCAGACTGTGGCAGCAACATCATCCTCCTTATCCAAATTTGCACAGTTCACGGACGGGTCACGTCCACACACACACTTTAAGTCTTCTTCCTGAACCGTCTCAAGTGACTGATCCATCTCTTCCTGTTTGAACGCATCAGCAGACTGGGCGAGCGCGCCGCTCCCACCCGGAGGACGAAGGTCAAGTGATGACGAAGGGCAGCGTGGGACGAACCACCCCAGCTGTGGCAGCTTCAGAAAGACGCAAGTCGCTCAAACTGGTAAGAGGGAAAAGAGAAGAAGATGATATAAGACTTTATGGTCCCAGGTGGACAATACAGTGTCTGCAGAACAGAAACTAAATCAAATACATTCATGCAATCTCTCATCTACATAGATACAAATGACATATAATACAATATAAAAGAGGCACAGGACAGAAGGAACAAGCCTAAGGGGTTATGTTGATTTGATGTTAGTATGGAGACAAAAAGATGCAGCCTTCGGGCCATTTGGTTTTCAATACTTTTTGTAACTGCTTATATTTGTGCTCAGTCCCACTCAAGTAATTACCCAGAGTGCTTAGCTGTCGCTTTCTTCCCTCCAGGACTGTCTCCTGGGATCGGCACGTTGTGTCCTGTTCCAGTGTCCCCTCCACAGCTTCTCTGGTCAGGCTGTCCTCAAGATCCACGCCCGGCTGTGGAACAGCAGTTTCATAGAGGTAAAATGAGTTACCCTCCTGCCAACATCAGTGTGTTATCGCCATTTGTGTGTCATTTAAGTAAGTAATGGGAGTGAATGAGGGAGCAAGGGTTAGGGTTAGTGCATCTACTGAATGAGTAATACGGGGTTAAAGCAGTCAGCAGTCTGTGATTACAACTCTCAGCTCTGACCACTGGGTGACCTGCAGCTGCAGCTTTAATATTCAGTGACAGATCCAAGAGTAACAAGAAATACACTGTACACCCAGCATGGTTTTCTACTGTGGTTTGATTTAATCCATGTGAATCAATATTTGGATTTTAACTTTATTGTGACTTTACAAATTATCTGATACTGGACATCAACAGAACGGACTTTCTGTTTTGAGAAAATACAGAATTCTCAGACAGCACAATGAGCGGTTAACTAAACAACTTATAGAATACCAAGTTTTCACAGTGCTCACTGTCTCTGTGTCTCTCAGGAGTTCCCAGCAGTCAGTGCTCTGGAGCTGCTGGTCAGAGCCAACATCACAGTCAAGTCCAGCATCAAGCACCTGGTCCTCAAGGATGCTGCTGCTCAGGTACTGAACACATGACACTCACACTATGTACTACTGAGTTTTGTATACACACATTTACATATTGGACTCAAATATGCACTTTGATTAACATGCGTTATCCCTTTTAAATTAATTAACAAAACACAAACATGGTGTCAATCCAGCAGTGATAAGTATTTATTTGAAATGTGTCCTTTTGCTCTGCAGGTTCCAGTGATGATCTACCCTGAACCTGGTCTGGTTGATCAGTACTTGATCCCCTGGTGGATCATCCTCATAGCCGTGCTGGCAGGCATCCTGCTGCTTACTCTACTGGTCTGCCTCCTGTGGAAGGTAACACACACATACACACACACACACACACACACGCTCACACACACACACACAGGTGACACCACTCCTTATGCAAGTCCCAAAACAGTCAGTATTTGTTTTTTGATGGTACAGACAATCTTCACAGTTTCCCTTTATATCAAATATTGATGTCAGACGTCCGGACTTCAACCCGTCTCCCTCATTACTCTGACATTTCCTCATCACTTTCCATGTCAGTCCAATTAGCTCTATCTGCTTTGTTCTGTCCTGTAATCATTTTATTCCTTCCAGCTCACTCTCATCTGTCCTCTTTTTCTACTTGTGTGTGTCCTCCCTCTGTCTCGTCCCCCTGTATGTCGTCTCCTCTCAATCCCATCTTGGAACTCTCCATCCCTAAATCCTTCTTTCTTCTATTCTGTTTCTCATTGTTTCTCTCCCCCTGTTCTACCTTTCCTTCACTTCCCCCCGGTGATCCGTTGCCCCAGTGTGGGTTCTTCAAACGCAGCGAACCGCGCCGACACTATGAGACGGAGTTCTACCGTGCCCACTTGGGGGTCCAACCCTCGGAGGTGGAGAAGCAGGCGTCAGAACTATAATATCAAACATATTTCACTCTGGCCTGTTCTCCCCTCCTCCTCTCCCAGCAAGCGGTAAAAATCCTCACCCACAAGCACTGTGTTCCTCGACCTCACGCTGGTGTGGCTTGTGGTGTTTGTTACAGTGATAACTAATAACAGTAATTGTCACAAAAATACAGATGAAATATTATAGCAGTTTTCTAAACGCACTTTATATTATTGAGTTATTGCTCCTGTGTTTGCCTGAGCAGATTAACATCCTAATATAACTTAGTTAATCAGCAATAATTTTGAAAAACCATTAAATAATACCAAATGAGGCCGGCTTTTTCAGTTAATATATTTCTTGGTTTTCTTGATATTTCGCGGATGTTAAGTGAACTGAGCTGTCGGACAAAGCAAGGCACCCATGGATAAGTTTATATCAGTTTAAACCACTTAAAAAGGAATTAGAATGGCACTGATTTTAGCACTTATCTCCTCCAAGGCCCAACAGTCTCTTTACATTCAATCGAGCTTGATTCTTTCTTGTGTTATCTCACAACTCTATACAACATTTTATAGAAATCGGTTGAGTAGTGTTTTTATTATCCTGCCAACAAACAAAAAACAAACAAAAAACAAACAAACACAGATGAAAACACAACCTCCTTGGCAGAGTTAATAGTTACAGCGACAGTAACCTGCAATATACATTTTTGCCACCGTGGCGCTATTCTCTGTTATTAGATCTTAAATATAAAAAAGTGAGGGTTTTAGTGATATAATAAATTGTTTCATGACATTATTTCTCCTGAACACTATCCAGTCATCCCTCCCTCTGTGCTGTGAGAGCACTGTAGAGCCGTGTGCTGCTGACATTATATTTCATTATCTAACAACAGTCAATGTGGGCCTTCAATTTCCTGACGTGCTTATTATGCACTTTTCAATTTCTTCATTTAACCATTACACATGCATCTCATGAACCACTGCTTATCCCAGGTGTTAAATGGATCATTTGGTGTTTTGCCCACGTGTGTGCAGATTTTTCTTAATCGCACTTTGCTCGTGTGTTGGTGTGTGAATCAAAGCCACTTAATTCTGTTGCTGAATTAGAAATGTAGAGCATGTGGAGAGGCTTTTTGTTGGATTGGTTTTGTACTAAAATGTCACAGTGGATGCACAAAGTCACCACGAGATAATCAGGTTTTCATTTCATCTGTCTGAGATGAACTACAAGACATTGCTTTATAGGAATAAAATAGATTTTATAGATCTCCTACTGGGCACGATAATGGAAGCAGACCTTGTTATCAAGTCAAATGAGGGCAAAAACAGTCTCTTATATGCAATCAGTTCATTCTTTGTTTTTTCCTTTCTTCCCCTCTACTCTCCACCTGCTTCTCCTCCTCCTTCTGCTGCCGACAGTGTGGCTTCTTCCGCCGGGCCCACTACAAAGAAAAACTGCCTCAGTACCACGCGGTGAAGATTCCTCGCGAGGACAGGCCACAGTTCCAGACTGAGAAGTCGGGAGTCGTCCATAAAAAGGAATGGTCAACGCACTGGAGCGACGGGACCTCGTAACTCTGTTAGAAGCCCCGACGGACTGAATTCATGAAGAAAAGTCACCACACGAGGCACTCATTCTGTCTCTGCATTGGAACTAACGGACTAAACAAAATAAAAAAGTGCACATAGACTGAGATCGTGAAATCCTGTGCACACTGTACTGCGTCAGTACGCACATCATGGTGGCCTGTTACACTGGATCTATACTCTCCCATACTCTACCCCAATGATGGCTGGCCTTGGATAGTCTATTTATAACGTGCATCTTAACCAGTGTTTAGCAGAACGACCAGTTCAGCTGCTCAGAATGTTTCACGGCCGGCACTGACTGGCATCAGTTTGAGTGGCACAACGAGGACGACAAGAAACCCACACGTCAAAGAACTGCATGAATGCACAACATTACAGTTTAGTATTAGATGCACATACACACACACTGGACACTGTTGAAGAAGACGCCACTGCCTCCACAACTACAACACTACTTGTTTGCCTTAACTACTGTAAGACTGACGACTGATACAGGCGATGGAAAAATAAAATGATTTTTTTATACAAATTGGATGTTTGGGGATTTTCTCTTAGTTAGCACCATAGACTGGTTAACAGAGGGAGATATGTCATTATGTAAGATAGTATCTGCAAAAGCATCGAATGTTGATTTCTGGGCTTGCTGTTTGCTCTGAGCTGGCTGAGAAAAAAAAGAAGAAAATAAATAAGTTAACTTGATGGTTTTTGTATTTCCTTGTTCAAGGAAAAGAAAGGCCTCTAAATGAAGGAACCTTTTTAAGTTTGTATCATTGCATTTTTCTGTGTATATGTCGAATGCACTGGTCATCAGAGCAAGAACACCAAGACACAACCCATAATAGCCAGTGCCTGCAGCAATGTTGTTGCATGGAAACCGAATGTGTCAGAGGAGTGAAGCAATATTTAAAATGTGCATTTCAATTTCTGATATAAACATAGATATTTGAATGTCCTGGCTGATGAGGGCGATCATTTCCCACCATGTATATCATATTATGTGTGAAACCATCTTTAATGCTCTAATGAAAACCCTGAAATACTGTGTATGATTGAAAAGGACACATATAATTCGCCATTATTTTTTTTATTGAGATGTAACTATGTTTCACCGGGTGACATCATTTGCTGTTTCCAGATTTAGTCGAAGTTCATTAACCTGCTCATAGCACTGATCCTGTGTCAGGGTGAGATTGTACATTCATTTCTGTACTGACGTTTCTAACTGCGTACAAGTGCCTTATGGTCAAACTGGCAGATTGTGAGCTACAGGTTAAGAGCCCGAGGCTACTGCAATGAGATCATGCTGCCCTGGGGCATCTGTTGGACGTCAACGTCTCTCCAACACAACACAAACACAGGAGAAGATTTCTGAAAGAGAAGAATTCATCAAAACGAGACACTATTTTTTTTTTTTTAAATGGATGAAGTGGCTGTAAAGCATGAAGAGTCAGCTTGCTTCTTTGGATATTGCTGGACAATCTTGTATTAGCTGCATGAAGCTCCTGTTGCTGATCTGACCCCATTTTACCTTCTTTCCTTGTCAAGACTCTGTAGTTTGTTTATGTTTTTTTGTTTGGCTGCACTGTTTTAACATTGTAGATAAAACTAGAAAATCCTCCTGAGAAATTTTGTGTCAGCCTGATGCTTGAAATGTGTCGTCCATTCTCATGTTGCAAGTAGTAATAACTAAGTAATAACTCCGTGTGGACATGAATTGATTTCACAAGAATTTTAAGTAAAAAACAGAGGATAATAAAGTAAAGCAAGATAAAAAAAGAATTGTTTATAGGTGTGTATGTGTGTGTGTGTGTGTGCGTGTGTGTGTGTTTGAGAGTGGTGCAGCAACTCCTGCACACACAAAACAGAACAGATACAAGAACAGGCAGATATAAGATAAGATCATCTTTTATTAGTCCCACAATAGGGAAATTTGCAAAAAGGTCATCTGTCAATCCCACCACCTTTAGCATACTAAGCGAGTGCTCTACCAGATGAGCTAATGCCACATAAGGCAGTGTAATATCCCAGTATCGCCGCAGTACAGGGGTGGCTGGTCCAGCTCTCCATTTGAAGGCTCAGAGTCTATAGCGCTATAGAATATTATCATAATAAGATTTCTAAGACGGACTAAGTTGGTGGCGAGGAGACTCACCTATAGCTTATCTCCATATATCCAAGTGTCCTGCTTCCACTGATGAAGCATCTAGCTGAGTAACCCCTCTGTGAGATGTCAAACTAGAAAACTAGATAAGAGGAGAGCTGCTGATAACAGATATCAGTCTCACATGTTAACAGCAGCTCTCCTCTTTGACAGGGTACATTACAGCCATCCTATGAGACGAATTGTAATTTGTGAATATGGGCTATACAAATAAAATTTGATTGATTGATTGATTGATCTACTCTACAGCCTCTTCTTGTATTTGGTTTATTCGCGGGTGGCAACAAGCGTCGAGCTACATTCCTAAAATCATATTATTTGCGACGTCATCACATGATGCTATCAGCCTTTCAGGATCACATCCCCATGATCCCTTTGATCATGGGAGTGTTATACATGCCTGTGATCTTGGCAATGTGTTGAAATTTTTGGCGGTAATTTACGTTTTTTTGCACCAAACAAATAAAAATAACTTAATCAAGAAAAGCATTTCGGCAGCTCCACATTCAAATTATGGACTCATCATTTTTCGGTTTGATTGAGTAAAGCATTTCAGCAGGTTAGCATTCACACAGCCTGTCACGTCGTCCATTTTTATATACCATCCATAGACTGATTAAACTGAAGTTAAAGTTTGCTATTGAGTGTGGTTGCTCTTTAGGACAGACTGATGGTGTGGTTGAAACACTTTGCAAGTTGATGATTGAATATCATGTTTTTCTCAATGTAGTTAACGTCAAAAACATGGCTATACAAATCAAGACACAATTATAAAGTGCATCATATAATATTTACTCCTAAAAGTGAAATCATGATAAGTACCTTATGACATTGTCTGCAGCATGTACTGATCAGAAGCATTGGGCAGTTTAAGGGTCTCTGCAAAACTCTGTCTTTGTTTGTAAGTAATTGTAAGTTCATAATCCACCAGTATAAGTAATAGTAGTGGCAGTAATAGTTCTAGAAGTAGTAGTTGCAGTAGTAGGCTGATAGAGACATAAGTGTCAGCCTTGATTGTGGCTACTTGGTAAGCTGGGTTAGGTTATAGCGGTGAGGGCACTCCTCGAACAAGACACTCTCTTTAAAAACCTATAGGTCCTAATGGTGAAATGACATTAGCGACAGTATCCCAGGACCTTTAAAGCGATTTCCAAAAGTGTGGCTTAGAGCCTCCGTCTTTCCTATTATGGGAGTGAATCGGAGTGAATGGGCTCGTTCGGTGGTACTTCGGTCGTGGTTGAGCGCATAGAGCCAAAAGTGTCGGCCTGATCGATTTCACGGTGCCATTTCTGCGACTAGGACACATTTTCCTTCGATTTGAGCTTGAACTACATTTGTGGGTTTGAGAGCAATTTTAAGGCAAAAGTTGATGATTTTTTTCAGACCTCCTTTCACTCTAGCTCTGAATATTCCTTTCCGCATGAATCCACATGAATCAAAATGCACTTAATAATATACATATATAATGTATACACTTTTTATTGACAGTACAATACAAATAATTTTTCATAGATCATGGACCACGGAGATGAGAAGAATGAGTTGCGGCTTCAGTTTGAAATACTACAGAAACAGCAGGAGAAAAAAAAGCTTGATAGGAAAAAAGCAAAAGACAGACATAAGCTTAACGTCAAAGTTACACAGGATGATTCGGATCAGTTGAAGGAAGACAGTCCGGCAGACAACCTGCCTGCAAACGACAGGTGAGTCTGATAAAAGCTGATTTAAATGTGGTTTATCTCAATGGCTGCATAAATCTCCTCGACACTTTACTGTGCAATTGCTTAAGGTTTGGAATCTTGATCGTGGTTTTCACCTTTATTTACCCTCCTATAGACTTGTGCACAATGACAGTCAGAATGTGCTTGAGCAGCTGAGAGAGCTACAAGATGTAAATGGTCGTCTCTTCAAACTTCTCGAAGAAAAGGATTTTGAAATGAAATACCTGAAGAAGAAAAGAGAAGAGGAACGCCTGGCCTTAGCATGTAGGTTTAAATACTAATAAACCTAAACCTGCATTCAATTTGCACGCACAGACATTGTTAGCAATGTTTCACCCTGTCTTCATCATCCACTCCATCCTTCAGGCACATCAGACTTGGCTGGAGACACAGCAGCCACCAAGATCATTGAGCTGTCCAAGAAGAACCGAGGGCTGAGTGCTGAGGTCGAGCAAGAAAAGATGAAGTCAAAGCAAAACAGCAACAAAATCAAAGAGCTTGAGAAAGAGGTAACAGAGTTGTCTTTTAACTTGATTTGTTGGTTGACAGTTTTTTAACTGTACAGTTTTTTAAGCCATATATTTTTTCAAATAATGATATGTTTGTAAATGTAAAATAAATGAATGAACAAGGTTCTGCTCCTTTCTCTAGCTGCGGTCTGCGTTGGTGCACGTTCCCCCTGGCCAAAAAACTGAATCCCAGTTATTTGGGGACTGTGAGGTAATTATTTAAGTTTTGCAGTGAAAATTGACATAATGCATTTTATATCTTCCTCACTGTAAATGCTGGCAACTCAATCTGACTCATGTTTCTCAAAAGCAGGAAAACCCAGCAGTGAAATCTCTGCAGGAGAAATTAGCTGCAGCCCAGCTGAAAGTGGCTGACTACCGAAACCAGATTCAAGCCGTCAAACAGGAGTTAAAAGTTGCTCAAAAGGTACGATGTTTATTTATTATATCAATATTATATTATATTATTATATATCATATATTTGTATAAGTAATAATCTGTGACTTCTATCATCTAAAGTATGCTCTGCTACTATTGCTGCAGGTTTTAATCAGTGAGGTTGGAGAGCAGGTCAACTTTCAGCAATTACTCAGCTCCCCCAGCAGCTTTACAGGTCGTGCTCAACAGGTTCTGGCTCTTCAGACGAGGGTGATATAGAAATTCAATTATATCTTTAATATGCTTCTCAAATTCAAAGGTTCAGTGTGTACTATTTAGTGACATCTAGTGGTGTAGTTGAATGTTACAGCTGAACACCCCTCCCCTCAACCTCCTATTCCAAACAGGAAAAATAACCTGTGGCAGCCTTCAGTTGTCATAAAAACTCAAAAGTGTTTAGTTTGTTTAGTAGAGAGGACCAACTCCCGATGTAAATTTAAAGAGTATAAATATAAAGTGCCCATCTAGGGTAAAGAAAACAACAATTCGTACAATTTAGGTGAAACACATTAGTGAAAACATCACTAGTGTTATTTTATTTTATATACAATTTCTGCAAATGGATCCCTTTCACCTTAATCTGACACACTGGACCTTGTGCAACAGGTGCGGGACCTCGAGCAGCAGCTCAAGCAGTCGACTCGGCAGCAACAGCCAAGCGTCCAGACAGAGGAAAAGTCTCTGGGCACAGGGGTCTCTCTGAAAACCATTCCTCAGCAGAGGAACCTCAGCTTCATCCGCAAAATCGAGAATGAGAAGCAGAAGGATTTTGAGGTGTGTTCACAAGTAGTAAATGGTATTTAATGAGTTGAAATATGATCTTGTTAATACACGAAGGCCCTGCCCTCTTGTACAGAGGATCTCGGTGGAGCATGACAACCTCCAGAAAGAAAACGCAGATTTGAAGAAAATGATGGAAGCCTCAAAAGCCAGGAATAAAATTCTGTCTACTGAAATGAAAACTCTGAAGGTTCAAGTGTCCACCCTGCTGATGAAGGGTAAACATGATGACGAGCTGGTGGATTCTTTGCTGGTAAGGAGTTTGATCAAATACCAAAATACAGTAAATTTTATAAAGATAACATGTATGTGTATTTGCCAGTGTTGTGCAAGTTCACTACTCTCATGAACTAGTTCAAAGTTCAGTTCATACAAGTAAACATGAATAGTTCACGTTCATAGTTCACCATTTAAATTCTGAACTAGTTAATATTTCAGTTCATTTCATAGTTTTAAGGTGGACAGTGAGAATGAAAGACTTAACTTGTTAAAGAAAACCTTATCCATCACTACCCCTTGCCTTTACTTTCGGAATGTTTATCAGACAGTGTAAAAATCCCTCAGATAATAATAAGGTGCATCGGATCTCGGATTGTAGTTGCTGAGTCTGCGTCTCTGCTTTCTCTTGCCATCTGTATATGAGACCGAGAGCTGTTGTGTTGCAGCTATGGCCTGCCCCTTTAAGGAAAGTTTGTAGTGTGTGACGTAGTGCACCAGGGCATTGTGGGAAAATACGCTAAAAGTGTGTTTATAAGGAGAAGTGACGGAGCACCTAGAGGTGATGCGAGTGTTGCTCCTGCTGTATATCCGAGAAATAAAGTGGCCGCATTCCAAGTAAAGAAACATCTCCTCCTCCTTCTTCCCGGAGCGGTCCGGACGGCTGGTTACCGGCCAGACAGCGAGCCAAGATAACCAGTGACAGGGGCGGCTCCTGGTACAGGCGACATAGGAGACTGATTTATCATGACGTGACACATGCAATGTAAAACAATACATTACCGTCACACCATCATCCTCTAACCCCGGGACGCACCGGAGGTAGAAGCGCTGTGTAAACCGCTCCGTCTCCTTTCCTCGCCCATGGTAAATACTTTGGCTGTTCGCACCGGCAGCGTAGTGCCGGGAAGAACCAGGAAGCGCCGCAGCCACACACACAAGCACATAATCTCCTGTGGGGGGTGGCGGCTACAGGCTTGCGTAGGTCAGTCACCTGTGAAGACCAGCATCATTTACCCCTGAACCAGCGCGGAGAAATGATGATGAAATGTAATAAAAAAATTAAATATAAAATTAAATATAACATTTTTTTATTAAATTAAATATATATATTTTTTAATTAAATGGGAAAAAAAAAAAAAAAACTGCGCGCGCACATCCTGCGCAGAAGCCCACTGCGCACATCCTGCGCAGCAGCCCACTGCGCACATTCTGCGCAGAAGGCCACTGCGCACATCCTGGCAGAAGCCCAATGCGCAGGAATTGCGCACAGCTTTTTTTTTTATTTGTTTTTAATAAAATGTTTTCCGTTTTTTATATTCATTTAATTTAAATTATCATAGTGTAAGTGCTAATTTTAAATGTGACAAATTGCCAGCTTAAAAATCGGAAAGGGTGGGATTCGAACCTGGCTCACGCTTGTTAAAGACCAAAAGCTTTACTAACTAGGCCACTTCAGCTGATGGTTTCAACACTGAACTAAGCACATTACGAAGATGGACAAATTATCGTGTGTGTGTCGTTGTCATTTTATGCTGCTTTTGATAAACACTTCAGAGAAAATATTTTCTACTTTACTACATATATTTGAAAGCCTTACTTAAAAGTTACTTTTATATTTTTGGCTTTTAGATACTGAATGAAACCTATTGTTAGAGAATAACCCAGTGGGGGGGGGGGGGGGGGGGGGATATTTTTTGAGATAAGATTCCAGATTCATGAAGCTTCCTTCTACCAAGTTGTGTGGTACGGTATGGAGCCGAGACACTGGCCAGAGAAGAAAACACTTGGAATACGTTGCTTGTTTGGTCTGCATATGTGTGCCATGAGTGATGGGTAACGTAGTGATAAGTCTAGTTAGTTGGTTTCGGTTAGGCTAAATCGCGGACATTTTACGGCCACTGAGCAACGACATGGTGAAAGCATTCGATTTAGACAGCGTCTCTCCTGAGGAGAAAGTATTGAAATGTCCCGAGGGTCAGTGAACAGGTAGGGGTGGGGCACGTGAAAGTTCTAGGCCAATGGCTGTAGGGTTTTGTGGGATGCCAGGCTCTCATTGGCTGATGAGTTGGCGTATCAAGGGTGAATGAGGAAGGGGAGTGAAGAATACAGTGGTGGATGAGAGGAGTGTCAGAGTTACGAACAAGAAGCGTGTCGTGTTCGCTGGACTTTAATAAAGTTACACATAAAGAGAGAAGTTTCTTGTCGTCTATACGCGAGGACGCTACAATATGAACGTGTTCACTGTTCAAATTCATTATTTGTCATTGAGTTGCGTTCAGTTCATCGTTCTCATAAAAGTGAACGTGTTCAT